>NW_019154105.1:69785463-69802894 GCF_002288905.1 Enhydra lutris kenyoni | reverse complement strand
CCCTCATGATTTGGGATCTCTTCTGATTTGGCTAAAGCATATTTTCCTGGGGTTGTTGCCACCCTTTTAGTATTTCACTTGCTCCTTCATATACTCTTATCTGGACAAAATGACAAGGCGGAAAAATTCACCACAAAAAAAAGAACAAGAGGCAGTACCAAAGGCTAGGGACCTAATCAATACAGACATTGGTAATATGTCAGATCTAGAATTCAGAATGACGATTCTCAAGGTTCTAGCCGGGCTCGAAAAAGGCATGGAAGATATTAGAGAAACCCTCTCCGGAGAGATAAAAGCCCTTTCTGGAGAAATAAAAGAACTAAAATCTAACCAAGTTGAAATCAAAAAAGCTATTAATGAGGTGCAATCAAAAATGGAGGCTCTCACTGCTAGGATAAATGAGGCAGAAGAAAGAATTAGTGATATAGAAGACCAAATGACAGAGAATAAAGACGCTGAGCAAAAGAGGGACAAACAGCTACTGGACCATGAGGGGAGAATTTGAGAGATAAGTGACACCATAAGACGAAACAACATTAGAATAATTGGGATTCCAGAAGAAGAGGAAACAGAGAGGGGAGCAGAAGGTATATTGGAGAGAATTATTGGAGAGAATTTCCCCAATATGGCAAAGGGAACAAGCATCAAAATCCAGGAGGTTCAGAGAACCCCCCTCAAGATCAATAAGAATAGGTCCACACCCCGTCACCTGATAGTAAAATTTACAAGTCTTAGCAACAAAGAGAAAATCCTGAAAGAAGCCCGGGAAAAGAAGTCTGTAACATACAACGGTAAAAATATTAGATTGGCAGCAGACTTATCCACAGAGACCTGGCAGGCCAGAAAGAGCTGGCATGATATATTCAGAGTACTAAACGAGAAAAACATGCAGCCAAGAATACTATATCCAGCTAGGCTATCATTGAAAATAGAAGGAGAGATTAAAAGCTTCCAGGACAAACAAAAACTGAAAGAATTTGCAAATACCAAACCAGCTCTACAGGAAATATTGAAAGGGGTCCTCTAAGCAAAGAGAGACCCTAAAAGTAGTAGATCAGAAAGAAACAGAGACAATATACAATAACAGTCACCTTACAGGCAATACAATGGCACTAAATTCCTATCTCTCAATACTTACCCTGAATGTTAATGGGCTAAATGCCCCAATCAAAAGACACAGGGTATCAGAATGGATAAAAAAACAAAACCCATCTATATGTTGCCTACAAGAAACTCATCTTAAACCTGAAGACACCTCCAGATTTAAAGTGAGGGGGTGGAAAAGAATTTACCATGCTAATGGACATCAGAAAAAAGCAGGAGTGGCAATCCTTATATCAGATCAATTAGATTTTAAGCCAAAGACTATAATAAGAGATGAGGAAGGACACTATATCATACTCAAAGGAACTGTCCAACAAGAAGATCTAACAATTTTAAATATCTATGCCCCTAACATGGGAGCAGCCAACTATATAAACCAATTAATAACAAAATCAAAGAAACACATCGACAATAATACAATAATCGTAGGGGACTTTAACACTCCCCTCACTGAAATGGACAGATCATCCAAGCAAAAGATCAACAAGGAAATCAAGGCCTTAAATGACACACTGGACCAGATGGACATCACAGATATATTCAGAACATTTCATCCCAAAGCAACAGAATACACATTCTTCTCTAGTGCACATGGAACATTCTCCAGAATAGATCATATTCTCGGTCCTAAATCAGGTCTCAACCGTTATCAAAATACTGGAATCATTCCCTGCATATTTTCAGACCACAATGCTCTGAAGCTAGAACTCAATCACAAGAGGAAATTTGGAAAGAACCCAAATACATGGAGACTAAACAGCATCCTTCTAAAGAATGAATGGGTCAACCAGGAAATTAAAGAAGAGTTGAAAAAATTCATGGAAACAAATGATAATGAAAACACAACGGTTCAAAATCTGTGGGACACGACAAAGGCAGTCCTGAGAGGAAAATATATAGCGGTACAAGCCTTTCTCAAGAAACAAGAAAGGTCTCAGGTACACAACCTAACCCTACACCTAAAAGAGCTAGAGAAAGAACAAGAAAGAAAGCCTAAACCCAGCAGGAGAAGAGAAATCATAAAGATCAGAGCAGAAATCAATGAAATAGAAACCAAAAAAACAATAGAACAAATCAACGAAACTAGGAGCTGGTTCTTTGAAAGAATTAATAAGATCGATAAACCCCTGGCCAGACTTATCAAAAAGAAAAGAGAAACGACCCAAATAAATAAAATCATGAATGAAAGAGGAGAGATCACAACTAACACCAAAGAAATACAGGCAATTATAAGAACATACTATGAGCAACTCTACGCCAACAAATTTGACAATCTGGAAGAAATGGATGCATTCCTAGAGACATATAAACTACCACAACTGAACCAGGAAGAAATAGAAATCCTGAACAGACCCATAACCAGTAAGGAGATTGAAACAGTCATCAAAAATCTCCAAACAAACAAAAGCCCAGGGCCAGATGGCTTCCCGGGGGAATTCTACCAAACATTTAAAGAAGAACTAATTCCTATTCTCCTGAAACTGTTCCAAAAAATAGAAATGGAAGGAAAACTTCCAAACTCATTTTATGAGGCCAGCATCACCTTGATCCCAAAACCAGACAAGGATCCCATCAAAAAAGAGAACTACAGGCCAATATCCTTGATGAACACAGATGCAAAAATTCTCACCAAAATACTAGCCAATAGGATTCAACAGTACATTAAAAGGATTATTCACCACGACCAAGTGGGATTTATTCCAGGGCTGCAAGGTTGGTTCAACATCCGCAAATCAATCAATGTGATACAACACATTAATAAAAGAAAGAACAAGAACCATATGATACTCTCCATAGATGATGAAAAAGCGTTTGACAAAGTACAGCATCCCTTCCTGATCAAAATTCTTCAAAGTGTAGGGATAGAGGGCACATACCTCAATATTATCAAAGCCATCTATGAAAAACCCACCGCAAATATCATTCTCAATGGAGAAAAACTGAAAGCTTTTCCGCTAAGGTCAGGAACACGGCAGGGATGCCCATTATCACCACTGCTATTCAACATAGTACTAGAAGTCCTAGCCTCAGCAATCAGACAACAAAAGGAAATTAAAGGCATCCAAATTAGCAAAGAAGAAGTCAAACTATCACTCTTCGCAGATGATATGATACTATATGTGGAAAACCCAAAAGACTCCACTCCAAAACTGCTAGAACTTGTACAGGAATTCAGTAAAGTGTCAGGGTATAAAATCAATGCACAGAAATCAGTTGCATTTCTCTACACCAACAACAAGACAGAAGAAAGAGAAATTAAGGAGTCAATCCCATTTACAATGGCACCCAAAACTATAAGATACCTAGGAATAAATCTAACCAAAGAGACTAAGAATCTATACACAGAAAACTATAAAGTACTCATGAAAGAAATTGAGGAAGACACAAAGAAATGGAAAAATGTTCCATGCTCCTGGATTGGAAGAATAAATATTGTGAAAATGTCTATGCTACCTAAAGCAATCTACACATTTAATGCAATTCCTATCAAAGTACCATCCATTTTTTTCAAAGAAATGGAACAAATAATCCTAAAATTTATATGGAACCAGAAAAGACCTCGAATAGCCAAAGCAATATTGAAAAAGAAAGCCAAAGTTGGTGCCATCACAATTCCGGCCTTCAAGCTCTATTACAAAGCTGTCATCATCAAGACAGCATGGTACTGGCACAAAAACAGACACATAGATCAATGGAACAGAATAGAGAGCCCAGAAATAGACCCTCAACTCTATGGTCAACTAATCTTCGACAAAGCAGGAAAGAATATCCAATGGAAAAAAGACAGCCTCTTCAACAAATGGAGTTGGGAAAATTGGACAGCCACATGCAGAAAAATGAAATTGGATCATTTCCTTATACCACACACGAAAATAGACTCAAAATGGATGAAGGATCTCAATGTGAGAAAGGAATCCATCAAAATCCTTGAGGAGAACACAGGCAGCAACCTCTTCGACCTCAACCGCAGCAACATCTTCCTAGGAACATCGCCAAAGGCAAGGGAAGCAAGGGCAAAAATGAACTATTGGGATTTTATCAAGATCAAAATCTTTTGCACAGCAAAGGAAACAGTTAACAAAACCAAAAGACAACTGACAGAATGGGAGAAGATATTTGCAAATGACATATCGGATAAAGGGCTAGTGTCCAAAATCTATAAAGAACTTAGCAAACTCAACACCCAAAGAACAAATAATCCAATCAAGAAATGGGCAGAGGACATGAACAGACATTTCTGCAAAGAAGACATCCAGATGGCCAACAGACACATGAAAAAGTGCTCCATATCACTCAGCATCAGGGAAATACAAATCAAAACCACAATGAGATACCACCTCACACCAGTCAGAATGGCTAAAATTAACAAGTCAGGAAATGACAGATGCTGGCGAGGATGTGGAGAAAGGGGAACCCTCCCACACTGTTGGTGGGAATGCAAGCTGGTGCAACCACTCTGGAAAACAGCATGGAGGTTCCTCAAAATGTTGAAAATAGAACTACCCTATGACCCAGCAATTGCACTGCTGGGTATTTACCCTAAAGATACAAACGTAGTGATCCGAAGGGGCACGTGCACCCGAATGTTTATAGCAGCAATGTCTACAATAGCCAAACTATGGAAAGAACCTAGATGTCCATCAACAGACGAATGGATAAAGAAGATGTGGTATATATACACAATGGAATACTATGCAGCCATCAAAAGAAATGAAATCTTGCCACTTGCGACGACGTGGATGGAACTAGAGGGTATCATGCTTAGCGAAATAAGTCAATCGGAGAAAGACAACTATCATATGATCTCCCTGATATGAGGGAGAGGAGATGCAACATGGGGGGTTAAGGGGGTAGGAGAAGAGTAAATGAAACAAGATGGGATTGGGAGGGAGACAAACCATAAGTGACTCTTAATCTCACAAAACAAACTGAGGGTTAATGGGGGGAGGGGGGTTGGGGGGGTGGGATTATGGACATTGGGGAGGGTATGTGCTATGATGAGTGCTGTGAAGTGTGTAAACCTGGCGATTCACAGACCTGTACCCCTGGGGCTAAAAATATATGTTTATAAAAAATAAAATTAAAAAAAAATAAAAAAATAAAAAAAAATTTAAAAAAAAACAATAGTACCAAGAAATCAAAATGATGCCTACAAAGGTTACCTGTTCCATGGCCAACACAGGTAGTAGAGGTGTTCACAGACACTGGACTCCTCCCCTTCTCCTACACAAAACTCTGAAACATGCAGATAATTTAAAGTCTGAATTTTAGAACCACCAGACATCTTAGAGGTGTTTGGCACCATTTCCTTGGTCTATAGAATAAAACATAGTAGTTCATTGGCACAACACTAATTTAAACATAGGTACCCCTAAACCTTAGATACATGGCCTAAGTTCTTTCCTTTCAGATTTTGACTAATATAAGTCATAGTCATACCATACAAATTATTACAATGGTTGGGAAGTAAGTAATCTTAGGTAAGGGAATATTTTAGCAATGTTTAAAGCTTTATCTCACTTTGTAGAAGAGGCTGAGCTGAGTGTTTTTAAATACTATTTCAGATGGAGGCATAATATTCCATTGTATATATGGACCATATCTTCTTTATCCATTCGTCTGTTGAAGGGTGTCTTGGCTCTTTCCACAGTTTGGCAATTGTGGACATTGCTACTATGAACACAGGGGTACAGATGGCCCTTCTTTTCACTACATCAAGTTACACTAAATTTTTAAACATTGAGGGACTTCTTGGTTTTCTTTTTCATTATGACTATGGTTCAATTTCCCTGTGGTCTAAGAATATAGCCTAGCTAATTTCAGGCTTTAAAATGTGTAGTCTTGATTCATGGTCCCAACATATCGTCTATTTGGGTTAATCTTTTTTTTTTTTATTTTTATTTATTTTTTCATTTACTTTCAATGTTTGAGAATTCATTGTTTATGCACCACACTCAGTGCTCCATGCAATACATGCCCTCCATAATACCCACCACCAGGCTCACCCAACCTCCCACCCCCAGCCACTCCAAAACCCTCAGCTTGCTCTTCAGAGTCCACAGTCTCTCATGGTTCATCTCCCCCTCCAATTTCCCCCAACTCACTTCTCCTCTCCATCTCCCAATGTCCTCCATGTTATACCTTATGCTCCACAAATAAGCAAAACTGTACGATAATTGACTCTCTCTGCTTGACTTATTTCACTCAACATAATCTCTTCCAGTCCTGTGCATGTTGATACAAAAGTTGGGTAATCAACCTTTCTGATGGAGAAGTAATATCCCATGGTATATATGTACCATATCTTCTTTATCCATTTGTCTGCTGAAGGGCATCTTGGTTCTTTCCACAGTTTGGCAACCGTGGCCATTGCTGCTATGAACATTGCAGTAGAGATGGCCCTTATTTTCACTACATCTGTATCTTTGGGGTGAATACCCAGTAGTGCAATTGCTGGGTCATGGGGTAGCTCTATTTTTAATTTCTTAAGGAATCTCCACACCATTTTCCAAACTTGTATTCCAAACTGCACCAACTTGCATTCCCACCAACAGTGTAAGAGGGTTCCCCTTTCTCCACATCCTCTCCAACACTTGTTATTTACTGTCTTGTTAACTTTGGCCATTCTAACTGGTGTAAGGTGGTATCTCAATGTGGTTTTGATTTGAATCCCCCTGATGGCTAATGATGAACATTTCCTCATGTGTCTGTTAGCCATTTGTTTGTCTTCCTTGGAGAAGGGTCTGTTCATGTCTTCTGCCCATTTTTTGATGTGATTATCTGGTATTTGACGTTATGTTTGAAGAGTTCTTTATAGATCTTGGATATCTTAGAAGCACCGGGTGTTATACACAACTAATGATCACTGAACACTACATCAAAAACTAATGATGTCAACCTTTTGTTTGTACTGTCATTTGCAAATATCTTCTCCCATTCCATGGGTTGCCTCTTTGTTTCGTTGACTGTTTCCTTTGCTGTGCAGAAGATTTTGATCTTGATGAAGTCCCAAAAGTTCATTTTCGCTTTTGTTTCCTTTGCCTTTGGAGACATATCTTGAAAGAAGTTGCTGTGGCTGATATCGAAGAGGTTACTGCCTATGTTCTCCTCTAGGATTCTGATGGATTCCTTTCTCATGTTGAGGTCCTTTATCCATTTCAACTTTATCTTTGTGTATGGCGTAAGAGAATGGTTGAGTTTCATTCTTCTACATATAGCTGTCCAATTTTCCCAGCACCATTTATTGAAGAGACTGTCTTTTTCCCACTGTATATTTTTTCCTGTTTTGTCAAAGATTATTTGCCCCTAGAGTTGAGGGTCCATATCTGGGCTCTCTACTCTGTTCCACTGGTCTATGTGTCTGTTTTTATGCGAGTACCATGCTGTCTTGGTGATCACAGCTTTGTAGTAAAGCTTGAAATCAGGTAACGTGATGCCCCCAGTTTTGTTTTTGTTTTTCAACATTTCCTTAGCGATTCGGGGTCTCTTCTGATTCCATACAAATTTTAGGATTATTTGCTCCAGCTCTTTGAAAAATACCGGTGGAATTTTGATCGTAATGGCATTAAAGTATAGTTTTCTCTAGGCAGTATAGACATTTTAACAATGTTTATTCTTCTGATCCAAGAGCAAGGAATGGTCTTCCATCTTTTTGTGTCTTCTTCAATTTCTTTCATGAGTGTTCTGTAGTTCCTCGAGTATAGTTCCTTTACCTCTTTGGTAAGGTTTATTCCCAGGTATCTTATGGTTCTTGGTGCTATAGTAAATGGAATTGATTCTCTAATTTCCCTTCCTGTATTTTCATTGTTAGTGTATAAGAAAGCCACTGATTTCTGTACATTGACTTTGTATCCTGCCACGTTGCTGAATTGCTGTATGAGTTCTAGTAGTTTGGGGGTGGAGTCTTTTGGGTTTTCCATAGAAAGAATCATGTCATCTGCAAAGAGAGAGAGTTTGACTTCTTCATTGCCAACTTGGATACCTTTTATTTCTCTTTGTTGTCTGATTGCTGTTGCTAGGACTTCTAATACTATGTTGAACAAGAGTGGTGAGAGTGGGCATCCTTGTCGTGTTCCTGATCTCAACGAGAAGCCTGCAAGCTTTTTCCCATTGAGGATGATATTTGCTGTGGATCTTTCATAGATTGATTTTATGAAGTTCAGGAATGTTCCCTCTATCCCTATACTTTGAAGCGTTTTAATCAGGAACGGATGCTGGATTTTGTCAAATGCTTTTTCTGCATCAATTGAGAGGACCATGTGGTTCTTCTCTCTTGTCTTATTGTTTTGTTCTATCACATTGATTGATTTGCGAATGTTGAACCATCCTTGTAGCCCAGGGATGAATCCCACCTGGTCATGGTGGATAATCTTTTTAGTGTGCTGTTGGATCCTGTTTGCTAGGATCTTGTTGGGAATCTTAGCATCCATATTCATCAGGGATATTGGTATGAAATTCTCCTTTTTGGTAGGGTCTTTGCCTGGTTTGGGGAGCAGGGTAATGCTGGCTTCAGAGAAACGGTCTGGAAGTTTTCCTTCTGCTTCAATTTTTTGAAACAGCTTCAGGAGAATAGGTGTTATTTCTTCTTTGAAAGTTTGGTAGCATTCCCCAGGGAATCCATCAGGTCCTGGGCTCTTGTTTTTTGGGGAGCTTTTTGATCACTGCTTCAGTCTCATTACTAGATATCGGTCTATTCAGGTTGTCAATTTCTTCCTGGTTCAGTTTTGGGAGTTTATAGTTTTCCAGGAATGCATCCATTTCATCTAGGTTGCTTAGCTTATTGTCATATAACTGTTGATAATAACTTCTGATGATTGTTTCTACTTCCTTGGTGTTAGTTGTGATCTCTCCCTTTTCATTCATAATTTTATGAATTTGGGCTTTCTCTTTTCTTTTGGATTAGTGTGGCCAATGGTTTATCGATCTTATTGATTCTTTCAAAAAACCAGCTTCCTGTTTCATTGATACGTTCTACTGTATCTCTGGTTTCTACCTCATTCATCTCTGCTTTAATCTGGATTATTTCCCTTCTTATGTGTGGAGCTGGTTTTTATTTGTTGTTGGTTATCCAGCTCTTTAAGGCGTATAGACAGCTGGTGTATTCTGGATTTTTCGGTTTTTTTGAGGGAGGCTTGGATGACTATGTATTTCCTCCTTAGGACCGCCTTTGCTGTATCCCATAGGTTTTGGACAGAAGTGTCTTCATTCTCATTGGTTTCCATGAATTGTTTAAGTTCTTCTTTGATCTCCTGGTTGATCCAAGCATTCTTAAGCAAGGTGGTCTTTAGCTTCCAGGTGTTTGAGTTCCTTCTGAACTTTTCCTTGTGATTGAGCTCTAATTTCAAAGCATTGTGATCTGAGAATATGCAGGGAATAATGTCAGTCTTTTGGTATCAGTTGAGTCCTGATTTGTGACCCAGTTTGTGGTCTATTCTGGAGAAGGTTCCATGTGCACTTGAGAAGAATGAGTATTCTTTTGTTTTAGGGTGGAACATTCTGTATATATCTATGAGGTCCATCTGGTCCAATGTGTCATTCAATGCTCTTGTTTCTTTATTGATTTTCTGCTTTGATGATCTATTACTGAGAGAAGCGTGTTAAGATCTCCTACTATTAATGTATTCATATCAATATGACTCTTTATCTTGATTAATAGTTTTCTTATGTAATTGGCTGCTCCCATATTGGGGGCATAGGTATTTATAATTGTTAGATCGTCTTGGTGGATAGTCCCTTTAAGAATGATGTAGTGTCCTTCTGTATCTCTGACTACAGTCTTTAGTTTAAAATCGAATTTATCTGATATGAGAATCACTACCCCGGCCTTCCTTTGAGGCCCTTTCGCATGAAAGATGCTTCTCCATCCCTTCACTTTCAGTCTGGGTGTATCTTTAGGTTCAAAATGGGTCTCTTGTAGACAACATATGGATGAGTCCTGTCATTTTATCCAATCTGCAACCCTGTGTCATTTTATGGGCACATTTAGGCCATTCCCATTGAGAGTGATTATTGATAGATACATTTTTATTGACACCGTGTTACCTTTGAAGTCTTTCTTTCTGTAGATTGTCTCTATATTTCTATTCAATGATATTTTTAGGATTTTTTTCTCTTTTATAGAACCCCCCTTAATATTTCCTGCAGTGTCGGCTTGGTGGTTGCATAGTCTTTTAAGCCTTGCCGGTCTTGGAAACTCTTTATCTCTCCATCCATTTTGAATATCAGTCTTGCTGAATAAAGTATTCTTGGCTGCATATTCTTCTCATTTAGTGCCCTGAGTATATCTTTCCAGTCCATTCTGGCTTGCCAGGTCTCTGTGGACAGGTCTGATGTTATTCTGATGGGCTTTCCTCTGTACATAAGGAGCTTCTTTGTCCTGGCTGCTTTCAAGAGGACCTGCCTACAATCATAATTCTTCATTCTTACTATTAGGTGTCTCGAGGACTTTCAAGAATCTATAATCTTGGGGGGAAACCATTCTGCCTCTAGTACATGAACGCTGGTTCCATTTGTGTGATTGGGAAAATTTTCATGAACAACTTGTTCCACTCTATCTTCTAGACTTCTTTCTTTCTCTTCCCCTTCAGGGATTCCAATAATTCTGACGTTGGAATGTTTCATGGCATCATTTATTTCCTTGATTCTGTTTTCGTGACTTCTAAGCTGTTTGTTCCAGGCTTCCTCCTGATCCTTTCTCTCTATCTGTTTGTCCTCCAGATCACTAATTCTATCTTCTGTCTCAGTTACCCTAGCTTTTAGAGAATTTAGATTAGACTGGAACTCATTGAGAGCATTTTGAACATCATCCCTGGTGGCTTTCAGTTGTGCCCTAACATTGTGAACATCATCCCTGGTGGCTTTCAGTTCCGTCCTAATCAATTCCGTTTGGTCATCATGGCTTTCTCCAACCTAACTATTGCCTGGATAATTGTGAGCCTGAGTTCCCTTTCTGACATATTGTCTATGTTGATAGCCATTAGCTCTGTTGCAGAAGGCCCATCCTCTGTATTTTTCTTCTGTTGGGCATTCCTCCTCCTAGTCATTTTGGTGAGAGATGACTGAATGGATGTAGCTGGATGTATCGACTGTGGTGTAGTCAAGGTGCACCCTGGAACACTTCTGAGCAATCAGGATTCCCCACCCAAATGAGAGAAAAAAGAAAATAAGAAGAAAAAAGAGAGAGAGAGAGACAGGAAAAAAAAGGGAAGATAAAAGAGAAGGCTCAGCCCAAATGGGCCCCAAGGTAAGATTTATGAAGCATACAAACAAAAACAGACAAACAAAAAGACTGATAAAACTATATGACAAAAGAAAAAAAAATATATATATATATAAAAGCAAAAAGAAAGGAAGAACCTCGTCAAAAAGAACCCCAAGTATAAGATTTATATACTATCAGGACAAACACAAATACACAGAAACACTGGTGGAAGAAAAAGATGGGAGTGTGGTTATAAATTTTCAGTGTGGGCGAGGAAGGTTATTTAGATTCTTCCTGGATGTATCTTGATATCTTTGTTAAAGGACTCAACTTTCCTAAGATAAAGGGAGATTAAAAATTGGTTTACCTATAGGGGTAGCATTGATTGGGGAAAGGGGGTTACCTTGAAATTTAACTCTATATGAATATTAGAAAATAAAAATAAAAAAGAATAAATTGTCAGGTTTTATAGGCGAGATAAACACGACACCAGGAGAGGTAGGTGCAAGGCAAGATTTATTAAAGGCACTCCCCGGCAAAGTTTCAGGGCTCAGGAGAAGGGGAGCAAGGAAAGTTGCACCGGGAGGAGGTGGGCACTCTTGGGCAAGGTTCCTCGACTCCAAAAAGGGGAGTGGGGGAAGTCGCGCTGGGAGGGAGTTGGTGGAGGTCTTTTATCTGTTTCCTGCATAGGTATCAGGTTACCTATGGAGATGTGACCTGGGCATACATCCTTTTGGCGGGAGAGTCAAGGGTTAAGGAAAGGGGAGGGAGGAGGCTGGAAGACCGCGGGACCCGGCGTTCATTTCTTTTTTTTAAAGATTTTATTTATTTATTTGACAGACAGAGATCACAAGTAGGCAGAGAGGCAGGCAGGGAGAGAGGGAGGAAGGGAAGCAGGCTCCCTGCTGAGCTGAGAGCCCGATGTGGGCTCGATCCCAGGACCCTGGGATCATGACCCGAGCTGAAGGCAGAGGCTTTAACCCACTGAGCCACCCAGGTGCCCCCGGGCAGTCATTTCTATTGTTCCTCCTGCATTCCCGGAGCCATCGACCCAGCATTCCAACCTTTTTGGTGTAATAGGGGCATCGATTCAGATCTGGCTACTTCCTGCTGGCAAAGGGGCATCGTTATAGGGTCCTTCGGATGTGGGTAGGTGGATATAAGGATGCAGGAGGAGTTGGTTGACAGTGACCCTGGAAACCTTGCGGATGCGATCCTGAACGAAGAGAAGAACACAGGGGGCGATTAGTGCTAATAGGCAGAGGAGAATAAGGGGACTTAGGATTGGAAGGAGCCAGGTCATTAAGGGGGAGAGCCACCATTGAGAGGGGTTTATTCCAGGGTGATGCCGGCCACCAAGGGAGTCGCGGATTTTTGCCAGAGCACCGATATTGGTTTCGACTATACTGGATTCATTGATATAATAGCAGCATTCTTCATTGAGGAATAAACAGGTTCCTCCCTTGTCTGCGGTGAGCAGGTCCAGGGCTCGTCGGTTCTGTAGGACTACCGGGCCACTGAGGTAACCCGAGGATTGGGGGTGATAGGGGATATGGAGTCTCCAGGTGATGTTGAGGCTCTCGGAGATCTGTTGTGTGATGCTGGAGATGAAGCCCGGTCCATTGTCCTATTGTAGGGTTCAAGGGAGTCCAAACCTCGGGATGATGTGTTCAATGAGAACCGCGGCGACCATGTCTGCTGTTTCCCTAGGGGTGGGGAATGCCTCGATCCAGCCTGTGAAGATGTCCACAAGAGTTAGTAGGTATCTAAAGGTTTTGTGTGAGGCATGTGAGTGAAGTCAAGTTTCCAGTCCTCGCCTGGCTGATGCCCTTGGAGCTGGTGGGTGGGTCCAAGTCTGCGGAGGCCACCCTGGGCATTGACCACAGAACAGGTTCTGCAGGCCTGGTATACCTCCTTGATGGTCTTTTGGAGGAAGGAGTGGTGAAAGAGAGGTTGGAGAAATTGGTATAGGGCCTTTGGACCGATGTGGAGGGACCGGTGGATGTCAGTGATGAGGGTGTGGATTAGGCCGTTTGGGAGGGCAATTTTGTCCTGGACATAATACCATCCCTTGTCACCCAACCTGCCACCTAATGTTTTGAGGGCCTGAGTCTCCTCATCAGTGTACGAGGGACTGTGAGGAGTGTTGAGAAACAGGAGAGGGGCTGGAGAGGAGTTTAAGGCCGTCTGTCGGGCAATAGAGACGTTGTTGTTCCCCAAAGAGATGGGGTCCTTGGAGGCCTGATGGCCATGGCAGTGGACAATAGCCACCTCAGTAGGGTAATTGACAGCCTCGAGGAGTTTGGCAATAAGAGGCCTGTTGACTATGGGGGTTCCCTTGTTCATGAGAAATCGCTTTTCTCGCCAGAGGACAGAGTGAGTGTGAGTAATAAGGAAAGCATACTTGGAGTCAGTATAAATAGTGACCCGTTGGCCCTCAGATAAGTGAAGGGCCCTGGTAAGACCCACGAGTTCTGCCTTTTAAGAAGTAGTTCCAATGGGAAGGGGGGCTGCTTCTATGACTGCGTCCAGGGTGACCACTGCATAGGCCGCTTGTCGCTGTCCATCTGGAGCTATGAGGGAGCTCCCATCCACGAACAGAGTGCGATCAGGGTCAGGTGGTGGCTGGTCCGAAAGTCCTGGATGGGAGGGAGAGAGTTCTTCCAGGAGTTGAGAGCAGGAATGGGAAGGAATGGGGGTAGACGAAGGTGTCAGCAAGAGAGTGGTGGGATTTAGGTGAGGAGAGACAGAGAGTGTGACCTGGTGTACAGCAGGTGGTAGAGTTGGAGACGGGAAGGAGTGAGTTGTGCCAAGGATTTGTGGCTGACTAAGTCCATTAGTCAATGGGGGGAGAAGACCCCGAGAGCTGTTCTAAGGTAAGTTTGAGGGCCTCCTTTGTCAGAGAAGGCTGCCGCTAGGACCCTGAGGCAGGGCTGCCATCCCTGGGCAGTGACATCTAGTTGCTTGGAGAGTTAATGGGGATAAGGAGACCCTGCTGCCAGAGGCGGTCGCTGATGAGCTTAAGTCATCAGTGGGTTGCTACTACAGTTCTGGAAATGTCCCATACCTGCGGGTCTACGGAGGGAAGACAGTCTGGGATAGAGGCTGAGCCATAGGGAAGCAGAGGAAGGATGAGGTGAGCAGAAGTCGAGGGAGAGGGAGAGAGATTAATGGTGGCCTGAAGTTTGTGGAGGATGTCCCTGCCTACTAGGGGAATGGGGCAGGAAGGGATAATGAGGAAGGAGTGTGAGAAGGGGAACCCATCCAGGCTGCACATAAGGGGTGGGGTGGCCTTTGGAGTGGAGGAAGTACCATCAATTCCCATAACTGCAACTGGGGAGGGACGAGTAGGACCCGAGTAGGAAGGCAGGATGGAATAGGTAGCTCCTGTGTCTAACAGAAAGGAAATGGACTTACCCGCTACCTGGAGCATGACCCTGGGCTCGGCATGGGTGAGAGGGGTGTCCGAGTCTGGGCTTCATCAATCATCCTCCAATCCAAGAAATTGGAAGGCAGGACTTACCATCTCAGGGTCTCCCCTGCGTGGAGGCGCCAGGAATCCCCCAAGGCTGGGGCAGTCCGATTTCCAGTGGCCCATCATGCAGCATTGAGGGCATGGCCTAGTAGGCGCTTTTGGATTGGGGCATTGACAGGCCCAGTGTCCCTCGGCTCCACACTTGAAACAGGCCCCTGGAGGGACGCGGTTAGGTGCTCCCTTCTGTTGACCCCAGAGCCTGCCGGCCTCAGGGCTGCTACCAGGGCTTGGGTCTGCAGTTGGACCTTCTGTTGGAGTTTGGCTTGGTGCTTAAGTTCTGCTGCCTCCTCTAGGGAGTTAAAGACTTTAAATGCCATTTTCACCAGATCAGAAATGGGAGTTTGAGGGCCCTCCTCCACTTTCTTTAATTTTTCCCGTATGTCGGCGGCTGACTGAGAAATAAAGTGAGTAGCTAAAACAGTCGCCCCTGCTGGAGAAGCCGGGTCTAGGCGAGTGTATTGAGTCAGCGTCTCAGTAAGTTGGTTAAGAAACATGGCCAGGTATTCATTGGGTTCCTGAATGATTTCCCTTCACAAACCTTCTACAACTTTCCTTTGCATTCAGGTTTTGTCCCAAGTCATTTCATTCAGGACAAAATTACCTCCTTTTACTTTCAGCAAAATGTACTCCCATTCCTTAAATCTTTCTTAAATGCCTTCTACTTTCCTACATACAGAGTTGCTTCCTTTATTTCCATCAGTCTTACAGTTAGCAGAATTTTGTACTCTTAGAAACACCTGTAGTTATTAACATCTAGTCAGTTATTAATCAATTGTGAACGGTTATAACAGAATTCTTTAGATGCCAATTTATGAATCAGTTAAGCACAAACCATGCTTACTAACAGATTTAAATATTCTTACTTTCTTTTGTTGTAAGAAGTCAAAAGCACAAAGCTATGTTCAGTAATCAATGACTTGGCATTTTATCCTCTTTGGAAAAGACCTAAATGTCCAACAAATTTAATTACATTTGTCATCCAAGCAAAACTTTAAACTTTCAGGTTACCAAAGACTTTGAAAGCTATCTCAGCAATTACCCATTCAAACTTTGAGACAGACAATTAACTATCAGTTTAGTCATTTGTTTGCTAACAGATTTTAACAAATAACACGAGCTTATTTGACCTTCAGTAAACTTTGATTGAAGTTTTACATTTACTGCGGAGGTCATTTCTATTGTTCCTCCTGCATTCCCAGAGCCACCGACCCAACATAATCTAGACTAAACTAAACTAAAATTTAAAAAAAAAAATTAAAAAATAGAAAAGCAAAAGAAAAACACGGGTGTATGTATCAAAAAGTTCAGGTTAGAAGGTTATTATGGAATTTGATGTACTGGACATTTCACTGTGATGGTAAATAGGTTAAAAAATTATCTATATATTGGGGCGCCTGGGTGGCTCAGTGGGTTGGAGCCTCTGCCTTCGGCTCGGGTCATGGTCCCAGGGTCCTGGGATCGAGCCCCGCATCGGGCTCTCTGCTCTGTGAAGAGCCTGCTTCCTCCTCTCTCTCTGCCTGCCTCTCTGCCTACTTGTGATCTCTCTCTGTCAAATAAATAAATAAAATGTTAGAAAAAATTATCTATATATAAAAAAAAATGAACCAGAATAGTGGGAACGAGTTAAAAATAAAAGTTGTCCTATGAAGTAGTGGTGGCTGTTCTCTTGTCTTTTTTTTTTTTTTTTCCCTTTCCTGGTTGGTTTTCTGGGGGAGGGGCCTGTCACGTGGGTTTTCAATCAATGATGTTCCCTGAGTTAAATCCTCCCACCCCCTCAAGGGGGTGGGCTCTGAGGAAACCGGTTTTTCAGGCTTTTGTTCTCTGGAGGTTTTTATGGTTGTTTGTTAATTTTCTCTCTCTCTCTCTCTCTCTCTCTCTCTCTCTCTCTCTCTCTCTCTCGCCTTGACAGCTTTTGATGGTTTTTGGAGGTTTAGAGGAAAGCAAACTACACCCAGACCTCCCCTCTCAGAAAGAAGCCTCAGTCTGCTCCCCTGTGGGTGCTGCAGAGCTGCTGGCAGAGCAGGTTCCAAGTCGCGGTCCCTGGGGACACAGGATCTCCTGCTTGGACCCAAAACCACGGCAGCAGCGGCTGTCTGGGCAGCTGCAGACCAAGAGCACCGGGCTGGCACCTGCATGCACCTCTCTCAGGGGAGGGTGAGGGGCGCGCGCATCTCAGGCCCTGATAGCATGGCGCGGCGTTCTGCCGTCTGGCGAGACTCCCAGCCCCTTCACAGGAGCTGGACCCCATGCGTTCTCCAGTGCGCTGGCGTCTCAGGGACCAAGACCTGGTTTCTCTGCCGCACTCTCTCTGGCTCGGCGCCAGGGAAGGCCGTCCTGGGTCTGGGGACTTAAGCCCCTGTCCCTAACTGCCTCGATTCCCACAATTTTCCCCCACAATCCTTTGCTCTTTTTGAGTGCTTTCAACCAGACTCCAAGTTAATGCTGGTCCCCAGACGCAGGGCACTCTCATATTGGGGTATTACTTTCCAATCGGTTGCCTCTGGTGGCTCCCTCCCCCTTTTGTTTATCAGTCCGACGTTCCCACACTCCGCTTTACCTGCCCACTGGCGTCTTCTGCCCCTGTAGAGATC
>NW_019154105.1:69776758-69785363 GCF_002288905.1 Enhydra lutris kenyoni | reverse complement strand
GAAACTTTGCTCTTTTTGAGTGCTTTCAACCAGACTCCAAGTTAATGCTGGTCCCCAGACGCAGGGCACTCTCATATTGGGGTATTACTTTCCAATCGGTTGCCTCTGGTGGCTCCCTCCCCCTTTTGTTTATCAGTCCGACGTTCCCACACTCCGCTTTACCTGCCCACTGGCGTCTTCTGCCCCTGTAGAGATCCAGACGTGTATAATTCTGATCTCAGTCTGATTTCATGGGTGATCGGAGTTCTTTGGTAGGTAATCAGCTCACTTTAGGGTACAGGTTGAAACGCGCCTCCTCCTCCTTCCCCGCCATCTTGTCTCCCCTCCCGGGTCTCCATTCTTTTCTTTGTGCAACTGGCCTATGTTTTCAGGAGAAGATTCCTGGTGTTCATCACCACTGCTTGCCTTGAGGACTAACCCCTGTCACCTCCCACAGTGGACATGACAATGTGGGTTGGGGGATGCTCACTGATGAAGCCCCAGTGCTCAGTATAGAGCAGTGACCCCAGATCCTCTGCTGAATGATGGAGGAGGGAAGGGAGGATAGAAGGGACTGAGGGTGAAAGAGGTAGAGGGGAGGGAGGGAGGATGAAAGTGAAGGAGGAAGATGGGAGGGAAGGTAGGAGGATGGGAGGGAGGATGAGAGGGGAGGAAGGGAGGAGAGGAGGGAAGCAAGCAGGGGAAGGAGGGAGGGGGGATTGAGGGAGGCAGAGAGGGAGGCAGGGAAGAAAGATTAGGAGGATGGGAGGGAGAGAGGAGGATGGAGTTGGGGGAGGGAAGGGAGGGGTGGAGGGGAAGGAGAGAGGGGAGAATGAATGATGGAGTGAATAAATGAGGAGGGATGGAGGGAAATCACAGAAGCTGGTCCATACCTCAGGAGCCATTATTTGGGGTGAGGTCAGAGGGTGTCACAGCCTGGCCTCTGGATGGTGGCTCAGGGCATGTCCCACTGTCCTTCCAGTGCTGACCTTCCTTCTCCTTGGCCCTCTGTCATCTTGGATCCTTTCCATCTCCTCCTCCAACAATTCCAAATGTTCCCAGGAGCAGAGTGGCAGGAGGAGGTCTCAGGAGAGGCTTCCAAGATCCTGTACCCTGGACAACACTGGGACAGTAGCTATAGGGCATTCTATTATGAGGACTGGAACCATGGATCCCTCCAACTCCTTGGCCATTAGTGTTGTTCCATTCCTGTTCTCTCCACCACCACTGTGTTGAGTACTGAAAATACATCTGTGAAAAACTGTGCCCAAGTTTCTGGGGCTGAATCCAAGGACAAGAACTACCAGATGATGGGTGGGATGGGTACTGCTCACTGTTATCCCAGATGGGGTGCCAATCACCCTTCTCTCCAGGGGATCTGCAGGGGCCTCTGCCTCCTCACATTCTCCCTAGGGCTGCTGGACCCCAGACCAGACACCTGCTGGTCTGAGGGTGACCAGCGCTGCCTCCATAGGGTTTCCTTTGCCAGAGTCCTTCCCCAGGAGCTCCTGCATCTCTGACACATACTGCTCACATGCCTACCCTCCCCCTTGGACTTGCATGTGTTTGGTCTCTCTCCCTGTTGAACCCAGTGACATGGAGCATAGTTTGGACCAGAGGTATGGGAAATCTTTCTCTGGCCTTGGGTTGTGAGCAATGCTTTTGCCCTTTGTGATGTGTCTTCCAGCTTTCTGCATTTCCCTGATTTCTGTGCAGGCCACAGGAGGAACCAGCTGTGTCCTGTCTGAAGTCAGGCTGTGGTGTCCCAGCAGGAACAGGGGTCTTGGCCCTGAGATTGTGCCCATAATTCCTAAAGGGGCCTCTATGATTACATCTCATCTGTAATCCTACCTGGATTTCAATATTGAATAAAGAAAATTCTATGTCAAATAAACACAGAAAAAAATGAGTGCCCCTTGAAAATAGGTGGGCAGAAACAAAGGCACCTACTATGTAACTCCACTTACAGGAAACATCAAGCATAGGTGAGGGAACAGAGAGAGAAAGCAGCTCAGGGTTTTCTAGGGGCCAAACTGGAGGAGAAACGGGCAGGGAGGGCTTCTGGTTCAGGGATTCCTTTGGGGAAGGAAATATTCTGCAGCGATGTTCTGTGTTGTGGTGGCATAGCGCTGGTAATGTACTTAATGCTCATAAAGTGTTCAAGTGAAAACAAGCAATTTTATTTAAAACAAATGACAAACAGTATACAGAACATGGAAAGATAAAATAACAGTTAATATGTACCAGAGAGAAAGAATATACAGGTAGGGGATGAAACATTCCTGCAGGCCATCAGGATCTGGTGAGAGAACAAAGGACAACTGCAGAAGGAGCAGGGCTGTGGGTTCAGGATGTGGCTCTGGGAGCCCCACAGGAGAAGGAGGGCAGTGGTTGGATTAGGAGCAAGGGCAGGAGCAGGGACAGAAGCAAGAGCAGGGACAGGGGCAGGATCCCAGGCAGGAGCTGGGTTAGGGGCAAGAACAGGAGCATAGGCAGGAACAGGGGCAGGGGAAGGGGGACTGGCTGGGGTGGGAGCAGGTGCCAGCTCTTCCTGGACAGTGTCAGCCTCTCTGTGGGCAGGTGCCTGGTCACCTGCTGGCTCCTGATCTCCTGTTGAAGTTGGTGCAGGCACCCTCCCTCCCTCCAGAGCTGAAGTTGGGGCCGGCTCTAGCTCCTCAGCTGGAGCAGCTGTGAGAGGAGAGAAGCTCACCCACATGCCTGCGTCTCCCTGTGCCTTTGCAGAGACAGAGCATAGCCCAGGGCCTCCTAGAGAAGCTGCAGCCAAGAAGGAGCCCTCACCGGGACATCTTCCTGACTGCACTCCACCAGCTGGGAGCTCTGAGCCCAGTCGTTGCTCCTGGCCCCACACCAGCTTCTGGGGACTCTTCCCTGTGGGGCCCAGTACCGACCCATGCCCACACAGTCCCAGGCACCCAGTCCCAGCCTTCTTATCCTCAGGTTCGGCCTCCATGGGCTCCGGGTCCTGGAGCACAGTCCAATGTACTACCACCAGGGACAGTGGTCTGGGCAGTGTTGGTGGCCTTTCCAGGCAGTCTCCAGTCCCTGGTCCTGGAGAGCCTTGTGTTCTAACTCCCTCTGTCAGGGACATTGACTGGGTGTCTGCAAGCCTCCTTCCTATTTCATCCATGGGCTTCTGCAAAGACAGACAAGTAGTGTCCTGGAGGCATCAGAGTCCTGCATGGCCATCCCCACTGTCCTCCCACCCAGTCCCCCTGCTGCTCCCAGATCAGACACAGACCTGTGCATGCACACCCCTGAATCTTCACCCATCCATGCAGGGCTCTCAGGATAAACCCTGGGCAGAAGGGTGCAGCATCCCACACCCTGTCCCACCCAGCCAGTCTTGACCTGGGATATGAACAGGACCCACACACCAGTCTTTTATCCCTCTTCAGCCTGTTCCGCTCAGGATGTCCTCACTCTATGTGAACCCCCTTTCCACATACACAATTACACACACACACACACACACACACACACACACACACACACACACACGGAGGGGACCTGGGGCAGGACAGGTAGGATCAGAGTGTGTGGGCTGGGTGCCCGGCTCTGGGCCTCCTGGTGTCACCTTTCAGTCCTTTTGGCCAAATGACCAGAGGCATCAGGGAGCCCTGATAGGACATCCCCAGTGAGGGAAAGTGTTTGCAGAGTGCACTGTCCTCTGCCTGCAGCCTCTGGATTTTGGGAGGCAACATGCAAACCTGTTCTTCATTTGATGATCTCCAATGAAATGAGCTGGGCAGCAGGTTTTCTCTGGAATGTGGGTGCCTGGTTACACATGTCCCAAATTCTGTTGGGCTCTGTTGTCAGGGAAGTGAGGTCACCACTGCTTGGGAACCCTTTACCCAACTTCCTCCTAACATAAGAGCCCCCCAAGAGCCCCCCTCCCCCAGCTACTCAATGCTCGCCCTCTACCCCATGCCCTGTCCATACAGTGACACCCACAGAGCCCACCCACAGTCCCTCAGAGGCCTGGGTGCAGCTGGTGTTCCTTCTGTGAGGACACAGAGGACACAGGGTTCAGACCAGACTCCTGCTTGTGCCCAGGACTGTGGCAGACCCTGTGCCTCTCAGGGCCTCCCCAGCCTCCCCATCTACACACTGGAGGTGCTCTGGCTTCTACCTCTAGGGGTGCCCAGCTATCACTGACCTCTTTCTTTTTTCCCCCTTGTCATCCACCTTGTTCCTAAGGTGTCCTCCCCTTCTGTCCCCCAGCTGGGCAGTCAGAATGGTGTGTGTGTGTGTGTGTGTGTGTGTGTGTGTGTGCAGGTGCACATGAGTCTAACTATCTGGGGATCCCCGAGGTCATGTCCCCACATTGGACATGGTGGGTACCTATCCCCAAGGTTCTGAGGGACTCTCACCCCCAAAGCAAACCTCATGGGACGGTTGGGGCTGGCCTAGGACTGGAGAGCAGCCCTGCTCCTTGGACTTTGTACCCCTCATTTGTCCTGAGCCAGTCCCTGCCTCTCTTGACCCCAGGTTCCCAACTGTCTCTGGGGTTGGACATGGAAATGCTTGAACGTGGCCTCTCCTCCCAGGGTGGGTGGAGGACAGGTGCACCAGGCACACAGGCCTCATTCCCAAGAGGGCCAGGTGTACAAAGAGACCTGTACACACACCTCTACCATGATCCAGCCCTGAGGCAGACATGCCATGGCTCCTTTGACCAGTACCCCATGTTCCTTCACCACTGCCAAGTGCTCTGTGACACCAAAGTCTGCTGAGTCCCAGAACCATGCTCACCCTGAGCTGCAAGCCTCAGGGTGAAAGCACAGGTGGATGGACATCTGGGAATGCAAAGGTCACTGATTACCCCCCATCTAGCTGACCAGGACTCCTGGGGTCCAGCAAAGTGCAGGGCTGGGCCAGAGGACCTGGAGGTGTAGGCTGACTCAGGGCACGGAGACCAGCCCATGCATTCCCCTTCTCCTCTCCTTCTGCTTTGTCTTCATGGTAGGACCCTGGGACACAGGTCCAGTCTGTCCCTGGATGCAGCCCTGGCTGGAGTCAAAGGTGTGGGAAGCAGACTGGGGAGAAGGGGCCCACCACCAGGATGCCCAAGTGTGAGGGTCTTGTTACTATGATGAGGGGTCCCCTGTGCATTCAGGGATTTCAGCTCTTTTTAGACAGGAGCAGTGGCCCCAGGACTTGGGCCCTGCCCCATCCTTCACTCTCTATGAGACCCTGGATCTCCCCAAATCCAGTCCTTGTCTGTAGCCAGTCCTCCCACAGGCCCAGGAAATCCAGCTGCTCCAGGGGGCTGCAAACTCATTATAAGCTGGAATCGAGCCTGCCCTATGAGGCCTGGTTCTGGGTCCTAGAGCCCCACAGTGAGGAGGGGTCATGCAGGGCAGGAGAGGAGAGGGCAGAGTGGACTCTCCCTGGAGGCCATGGCTCCCTGGTCAGCACAGACCCTGTTGTGTTCTGGTCCCTAGGGCACCCAGACTTCAGCTCCCAGGCAGGCTCCAGGAGGGAGACCAGAGTGTGGCTCATGCTAGCTCAGATGTGTCACTCTGTCCTGTAGTTATGGCTTGTCCTGCCAGCTGGAATCCCCTTCCTAGTTGGCCAGCAGCACCCTCAGGGACAAGAAGAATAGGCCATCATCAAGCCCGGGGGCCAGTATGTGGCTAAGCAGGCAGGGGAGGGCTTGCTCTGGGCTCAGGGAGTCTCTGGCTGGGCTAATGGGGACTTGGGAGGGCTGGGCTTTCAGCTTCTCTGCTAACCAGCCTTGTGACTGGAGCCATTTTCTTCCCTCTCTGGGCCTTGCTCTCTGCCTCTGTGCAATGCAGTGATGCTGAATGATTGCTCCCATGTCAGGAACATGTGGGGTGCTGGTGATTGATCTACGCTGGGCACAGAGCATGGACTGCAGAGTGCAGTGGGAGTGGTGAGTGTGGTGTCGCCAGTGAGCACCCCTCCCCCCCAAAAGCAATCTAATCCTTCCATGCAGCCACCAAGCCCCTGGCAGATCACATTCCTGACACCAGGTCCCTGTGTGTGGCTCTTCCTCAGCAGTGGGATATGGTGGAGACCCTGGGACACAGGGCCATCTCCTCCCTCTGAGGGCAGGAGAGGAAGGAAGACTTGCCCTGGGGTTCCCCAAGGCCATGTAAGAGGGGAGGTGGCTGCCCCCAAACAGTACATTGAAATTCTGCTTCTGTTAGAACCTGAGCATTGAGTTTTGGTTCTTTCACTTGCTGGGCTGATGAAACACACACACTCTCCATGACTCCTGAAATGAAGAGCTTTTGCATGGTCCCAGGCATCCTGGACCTGGGGAGGGGAGAGGGGAGAGTCCCCTCCCTGGCTCCTGAATGAGGCCCATTTTCCCAAAGACAGGATGGTTTCAGGTCGTGATCCTGGGCCAGGACTGGAGACCGCCCCTCATGATTCCCAACTCTGGGGCTGAGGGGGCCTTTCTCAGGCACAGCAGTGCCCACTGAACATGGTGACTTCAGAAAGGACACTCGCCTGTACCAGGTCCTGCCCCAGGATGGTGGCTGCCTTCCCCTGCTCCAGAGGAAGAGGGACATCCTCTGCTTCTCTGGGGCGGGGGGGGGGGGTCCTCTGACCTACAAGCAGGCACTGGAAGGTTTCTAGTCTGCCTCTGGAAGTGCACCAGCACTGAGTGGGCCAATCTCTCTCCACATATGAACATGGACAACGTGCTAAGAAAGCGGCAGAAGTAATCCTGTGCAAATGGCTGGTGGGCCAGCAGGGCTGGCGGCTTCAGTGCTCTCCAGTGGACCCGCTTTCCCTGGATGGGAATCCTCCTAGAGTCTCTGTCCTCAGAGCTCCTACCTGCTGGTTTCAGGACCAAGGGAGGGACTGTGGTGTGGCTTAGAAGGCTCCACTCCAGCCTCTCTCCTTCTGCACACATCAATGTGCCCCAAGAAGCAAGGGCTGCTACTCCCACAATGCCCTGTGCAAGGCTGGTTTAAGGCATTCATTCCCTCCAAGGCCCAGCCATTCTGGCTCTGTCACATACACGGTGGCCACAGCTGTCTGGCTGGGACAGGAGTCCCAGGAGAGCTCTCTTTTCCTGGGATCAGTGTTTATATTCCTGGCCAGAGAAAGAAGTCCCATAAATCCTCTACTAGAGAAGGTGAATTCTTAGGCCAGGTGGCCCACAGGTGCCTGAGGACATGGCAGTCCCCTGCAGGTCCCCTGGAAAGAAGGGTGACAGGCACCCCTGTCTGGGAGAACAGTGAACAGCACCCATCCAAGGCCACAGGTGCACCCATCACCTAGCAGTTCCCGTACTTGGACTCACCCCAGGAAACTCTGGCACGGTTTTTCATGGATGTATTATCAGCGGTGTTCAGCACAGCAGTGGTGGAGACAGCAGGGAATGGAACAATGCTAATGCCTATGGAGGTGGATGGTGGCTTAGTTGGTCAAGCTACTGACTCTTGATTTCAGCTCAGGATGTGATCTCTTGGTGTGGGATTGAGCCCCATATAGGGTCTGTGTTCAATGAAACATGGGCTCACGATTCTCTCTTCCACTTCTGCTTCTCCCAGCACCCTCATGCCACACACACTCTCTCAAATCAATTAATAAAATCTTTATAAAAATGAAATCATACAGAATGTACTTGTAAAAAGTTGTAAAAAATCGTAACATTGATTTTGCCATTTTAAACATTTTCAGTATAAAGTCTGGTAGTGGTAAGTATATTTACACTGCTGTGAAGCATATCTTGAGAACATTTCATCTTGCAAATCTGAAATTCTGTACCCATTATTACTTGTTTTTCATTTAGAAAGTTTATTTATTTATTTATTTATTCATTCATTCAAGCTCAGTTGGCCTACATATAGTACATCGTTTGTTGTTTTTTTTAATTTTTTATTTCTTTTCAGCGTAACAGTATTCATTGTTTTTGCACCACACCCAGTGCTCCATGCAATCCGTGCCCTCTCTAATACCCACCACCTGGTTCCCCCAACCTCCCACTCCCCGCCCCTTCAAAACCCTCAGATTGTTTTTCAGAGTCCATAGTCTCTCATGGTTCACCTCCCCTTCTAATTTCCCTCAACTCCCTTCTCCTCTCCATCTCCCCTTGTCCTCCATGCTATTTGTTATGCTCCACAAATAAGTGAAACCAAATGATAATTGACTCTCTCTGCTTGACTTATTTCACTCAGCATAATCTCTTCCAGTCCCATCCATGTTGCTACAAAAGTTGGGTATTCATCCTTTCTGATGGAGGCATTATACTCCATGTGTATATGGACCACATCTTCCTTATTCATTTGTCCATTGAAGGGCATCTTGGTTCTTTCCACAGCTTGGTGACCATGGCTGTTGCTGTTATAAACATTGGAGTACAAATGGCCCTTCTTTTCACTACATCTGTATCTTTGGGGTAAATACCCATTAGTGCAATTGCAGGGTCATAGGGAAGCTCTATTTTTAATTTCTTGAGGAATCTCCACACTGTTTTCCAAAGTGGCTGCACCAACTTGCATGCCCGCCAACAGTGTAAGAGGGCCACACTAATTCAAAAGAAAAGAGAGAAAGCCTAAATTCATAAAATTATGAATGAAAAGGGAGAGATCACAACTAACACCAAGGAAGTAGAAACAATCAT
>NW_019154105.1:69745275-69771758 GCF_002288905.1 Enhydra lutris kenyoni | reverse complement strand
ATCCTTGGGAAGCTCTGTCTTGGCATGTTCCTTGTCTCCTGTCTTCCTTGTCTCCTGCCTCCTCAGGGACCCTTCCGTGGACCCTCCTCAGGGATCGCCCCCGCCAGGGCCTCCCCTGCCAGGACTCCCTCTGCCCTGTGGCCTGATGCCTGCATCCTATGCTGGGTCCCGTGAGCCTGGTGCTTTGTGCAAGGCCTGTGTGCTCCCTCTGGGGTCACTTGGCATCTCCCTTGCAGTGCCCTGCATCTTCCTGCACTGGGTCTCCTCTGACAAGTCTATGAGGCCAGCCTGTGCCCATATCATGGGCATGGAAGCACAAGTCCAGAAGGTCCAGATGACCTGCTCCCAGTCCCAGCATGTGGAGCCTGGGACAAAGATGGTCCCCGAGCAGAGGAGGACTTGGGTCCAGGGAGACTGAGGGAGGATGTGGCACCGTGAGCTCCCAGGAGGAGAGTGAGCACAGTGTGGGCCTAGTGCTCAGTCCTGCTAGGAGACTATGTCCCACCCTCACTGGCTCTGTCCCCAGGGCTGGATGTCATCAAGTTCAGTGAACCCACATTGCAGCCTGGCAGTGACTCACAGAGGAAGAGGCACTACTGGTGCTGGAGAGAGCCCTCAGGCAGAAAGGAGGGGGCAGATGCTCCCCCAGCAGCAGGTGCACTGGGGCAGGCTGAGGGGACATAAAGGGACAGCAGTGCCTGCAGAGGGGTTCTCCACACAGGCCCCCTCCTCAGGCTCAGCACAAGCTTATACGGAAGGCCTTTGTCCCCCAAACACAAAGTCTGGCCCAGGACCACCACCACCCCCCAAGCTCCCACTCCCAATCCTTCCTACTCAGCTCAAGTGACAAGAAAGGGCCAATAGATTAGGTGGTGTTGGGTGCACAAAGACATGTGTTTTTCTGCTCATGTTCTAACACTGCTGGCATTTTAAGGATCTCAGGGCTTTGATTCAAAAACAGTAAGATGCTGGGAACCCCAGACAGTTTTCTGGAAACCTGTCTCTCTGCCTTGCAGCCCTCCCAACCCACCAGCTCTGCTCAGCATCACTCCAGGCCACAGACCCACGGTCTTAAGTCCTCAGACAGCCCAGATGATGTGCCATCAAAAAGCAATCCAGGTGAAGCAGCAGGACATGCTACAAATTTCAACAAATCCCCCTCCCAGAAAGTGAGGGTACCACTGGATGAGTTGTCTGAAAACAGACAGGTCAGGGTTCCAGAAAGACACCAGAGGCTCAGGAGTAACAGAGGAGCATATGAAGGTCAGGTAGGGACTGTGGGAATCTCGGGTGGTTTGCCTGGGGGAAGTTCCCGTCCCCCTAAACCCTCAGTGTGATGGCTCTTCTGGGGGATGGGGGAGGACCATGCCTGGAGGACCCATGACTCCACTGTCAGAGGTCGCCAACTTGGTCTGTGCAAAGGTGGGGAAACCCGGCCACACCCCCAAAGAATTTCTGGAAACAGTAGCCATCTCAGTGGCAGCTGACCTGGGAGGTCAGCCTTCCAGCTGCCTGAAGTGGGATTAAGCCACAGACCAGCGTACTAGCCAGAAATGGAAGGAGAACCAGTTCTTCATTTCAATAGTTTCTAAATTACCAGTTTGTTCCTATGGTTAGTATACTTTGCAACGTCTTGAAAATGTTCTCCTCATGTTCTCTGCTAGAGAGGTTCTCAAAAAAGCTTGGTTTATAGGTAAAAATCATCCAGAATTGACTTCAGTTGGCACAGCCATGCTGGGAAAAGTATGGAGCTTCCCCAAAATACTAAAGATAGATCTCCTGTATGATCCCACTATCAGGTAGACATTTTCAGGAAATGAAGTCAATTTCTCAAAGTAAGATCTGCATTCTCCCACCCAATCTCCCTGAGGAGGGGCAGCCACCCTTAGCAATGGGGCACCCATGTGGGAAGTCATAGACAACCCTCTCCTTGAGGCAGGCATCTCCCTGTACAAGGGGCTGCCCCAGGGCTGGGAGGTCCCCACAGCAGCGCATTCGATGTCCCAGATACTAGGGGGAGACAGAGTACAGCATCAGGCCAGTGAGGGTCAGGACACACTACTCAAAATATGGCATCTTGGCAAATTAAATATAGAAACTGAAAGAATTTTGCATAGAGCAGAAGCCAGAAGTTCCCTCTGATCCCCAGCCATCAGCCTTTCTTCCCTGAAGCAGGTCAGCATACTCCCATGTGGCACTTTCTCTCCCTAGACCACAGGGAGGACAAGCTTATCACCAGAGTCAAGGAATTTAGGGCCACAAAGGCCATACGAACACACCTGGTTAAACTAACCCTTACCTTCCTAGTTACTTCTTTACCATTTACCAGCCATAGTCCAAATCCATGTCTGTGAATTCTTCACACATTTATTGCTTCTTTGTCTAAAGGGAGAAGAGCTGTCTGCTCCCATTGCCTCTGCTGATCTCCATGTTCTTGTGAGGCTCCCACCAAAAAAAAATCAATACACTTTGCCTGCTTTTCTCCTGTTCATCTGTCAATTTCCAGACCCAGCCAGGGGTGTTAAGAGGAGCTGAAGAAAACTTTCCTCTCTTGCAGCACTGCAGAGGGGCAGGGGGCAGGGGGAATCAGGAAAACCCATCCCATCTTCCTGGCCCTGGTTAAAACCAACCTCTTCTAGAAAGCACCACAGGACCGTGCATGGCTAGGAGAGCCAGGGAGAGGCAGGTGGAACACATAGGAGCTACCTGACCACCAGCCAGGGTACTTGGCCCCAGTGACAAGTCCAGGGTGTGATGATGAATATTATAATGAAGAATCCTGTATATCAAAACTTCCCCATACCAGGCTTCATTATTGCTGCTCATTGTAGTTGTTACTGTTGGCTTAGTGACTTTCCTGAACTAACTTTGTCAAGTCTGTGTTCTTTGTTATGTGTGACCTCTGAATCCCTGTGCTATTTACTTAGTGGTCAGCCAGTGGCTGGGCAAAGAGGTCACCCATGTTTCTGAGCTATGGCTACAGATTGGAGGTCCCACAACCTCCTCCTCAAGTTCAAAAAAATCTGCTCGAGCGGCTCATGGAACTCAGAGAAACACGTTACTTAGTACATCACCAGTTCATTAAAAGGACAGAACTCAGGACCAGGCAGCTGAAAGTGATGAGCAGGGCAACGTGTGTAGCAGAAGCTCGGAGCTCCCCCACTTTGGGAATGAAAGAGGCCTTTACCCACCTCCACTATGATCTTCGTGTGTACTTCCTAACTGATGACGTCCTTCCTTTGGACTCATCTGTTAACTCAAGTGAAACAACCCCCGAAGCAATAATCACTGCCTGATGCCAACAAGACCCCGAATGACTGACCCCAAGACAATGATCGACTGGAACTTTACTGCCCCCTACACCTACCCATAGACCTTTGTCCTAAATTTTCCTTATATAAAAGCCCAGGAGAGTTTTCAGCACCTATAGATCAGGCCACTCCTCTGCCTTCCAGTGTGGGCTGCAGTGAAATAGATTCCTTTCCTGTGTTACCACTACCCATCTCTCTGCCTCTGGATCTGGGGCACTGCGAATAGTGCAATGTAGAAAGTCAAATACCAGTTCTGCCCCTCCCCAGGGTTCACTGCTTCTGCTCCTCTCACTGCAGTTCTGCTGTTGGCTTAGTGACTTTTCTGAACTGATTTTGTCAAATCTGTATTCCTTGTCGTATGCAGCCATAGAAGCGTCTGTTCTGTGAATGTAGTGGTCAACTGCTGATTGGGTGAGATTTCCTTAAACATCTGGAAAATTCCCTCCCTCTGGGAAAAAAAACAAAACAAAACTTCCAGTCTTCGCAGTTGGGGAGGAGGGCTCTGGGTGTGTGGGTGTCAGGATACAACTTCAGCACCAGCCAGACCTTTTAGGACTCTGCCTTGGCCTTCACTTCCTACTTGCTGAGTCTGACAATCACCAGAGAGGAGAGCCTACGCCTTCTCAAGTCTTCCCTGAGCCGGCACTCAGCCCATGCATCTAGTGTCCCAGGGGCTTAGGAATAGATCAGAGCTTCCAGACCCTTCTTCCGTAAAGCTCCTCATCACATGGACTTTCTTCCAGTGATTCTGCTTGGTATCTATTTGCACAAACTATTATCCATTGCCCTAGGGAACAGAGACTCACATATGTCTTTAAATGTTTTGGTCATTGAATGTCTGCAATAGCCACCTCACTCCTGGGAGATTTGGTGGTAAGCAAGAAGTCACAGAGGACTCCAAGGGCCTGGACTTGGTGTTAATTCCTCTCCTGAAATGGGGACACATGTGGGAGGAGCAAGCGGCCAGCTGATGGGGGGGTGCAGGCACCTGACGTGGACAGATGGGGTAGGTGAGGCCTGAGACCCCCAGGGTATGTTCCTGGCATCCAGACTGCAAGGTCTTCAAAGTGGCAGATTGGTTGGGATCATCTTCAGGCTGAGGAGGAAGATAAGGAGGGCAGAAGGGACTGAGGAGGCTCTACTTAGAGAGGATGGCACTGAGCCACTCCTTTGGGGGAAAAGTGGGTCAGGTCCAGGTTCATGGGGCCAGACTTTGAGCCCATTGCACTACATGAAATAAGCCAGTCCTTAAAGGACTGATACTGGAGCACCCAACCTGTGAGGGACAGAGAACACTCTGATTCATAGAGATCGAAGGAGCTACTGAGTGCTGGGGCTCGGGAGGGGGAATGGGGGGTTAGGGTCTCATGTGTAGAAGTTCAGTTTGGGATGATGACAAAGTTGCGGTGATGGATGGAGGTGGCAGGTGCAGAACAGTGAATTTACTTATTGCCACGAATTGTACCTTGAAATATACTTAACAGTATCACTTGTATGACTATTACAACACAGTAGGAAAGAAGTGAGTCAAGAGGACAGGGTCATCATGAGTCCCAGGAGGGCCCTGGAGCAGGAATCCTGTATCTTAGTTCTAGCTTTCACACTCTGCCCCTTGTTGGTGACTGAGTTCACAGTTGGCACTCAGCGAACGCTTGCTAAGACACAGTGCAAACAGATGAGGACACAAGTGCAAACACATCAGTGGGCACTGAGGAATCCCAATAGGACACACACCCAGATGGAGCCGGTGCCCACATTTCACAAACACCAGCACAGAAATAGCCATTTAAAACCAAGGCAGGAACCATATATAACCCAGAGGGTTCCATGCTCTTGGAACCATGGAGCCAGGCCCAGTTCTGGCTCGATGGTTGCTGCAAAGCTGCTCTCAGCCCCACCAACCTGTGTCTGTTTAGAACCAGGGATAAAACCTTTTCCCTCAATTGTTCTTTTTAAAGATGGTTGCACCACATTGACACAGAAAAATATCTGACATAAAACTGGAGCCATTCACAGTTGCAAATGACCCAGAAGTTATCAAAATGTAGTGACCACAAAGAGAGGACCTTGCATCCCCAGGCAGGCCTCCTGTGTGCAGGTGTAGCTGGGGACTCTGGACATGCCCATGTGGGCAGTGCTGGGCTCCACAGCCTCCCTCAAAGGGACAGAAGAAGGAACCTGCTCTGATGACTCCACTGGCAGCACCCCCTAATGGAGATGGGGGCAGCCCCACATGCATTCTGGGTGTCCTGGTGATTCTTAGACACAGCCACAAATTCAGTTTCTTCATGGCTGGGGTGGGGTGGCGTTTGGGTAGCCCAGCAGTCACGGTCCCACAGGTCCTCCAGGGACAGCCCAGCCACCGCAAGTCCCACAGGTCCTCTGGGGACAACCCAGCAGCCACGGGTCCCACAGGTCCTCCAGGGACAGCCCAGCAACTGTGGGTCCCACTGGTCCTCCAGGGACAGCCCAGCAGCCACGGGTCCCACAGGTCTTCTGGGGACAGCCCAGCAGCCACAGATCCCATGGGTGCTCCAGGGATAGCATCTTGGTGAGCTTGTGGTCCAGCAGGTACCTGTTTAAGTGGCTCTTGTCATACCACATGGCCTCCATCCCATTGGCCAGGTTGACCCCCATTGCATGGTGACAGGCCAAGGTAAGTCAGTGAAACTTCATCACTGATACCACAAAAAAGGTTCCCAAGTAGTAAATGTTGCCCTGGTCCCTGGGGATGTGGGTCTAGGACTGTGGCTGGCACTTGTAGCTGAAGTCCTTGTGGGCCGCCAGGTAGGAACTGGGGTACAGGGTGCCAAAGAGGGGGGACAGGATCTCTACACCCATGTGGTCACAGAACTTCAGGTCTACATCTGCGCAACAAGTCATCTACCTCATCCAAGTCTTGTCCAACCACCTCACATGGCTGGTATCCTTTTGAGGTGACTACCCGCTCCCCAACATGGGGAAAGCAGCTCCCCCATCGTTAGGCAAGTGTGGTGAGCCCCTCTGAAACTGATTTTTTGTGCAGACACTAAGGCTACTTCCCTATGCCTGCCCCATCACTGGCAGGTTAGTAAATTACTCACAAAGGGAAGACAGGCACTACATTTAAGTAAGGGACAGGCACACATATACACCCAGATGGCATGGGTCAGGTCATTAGCAGCAAATTGAGGCCCAGAAAATGGGGAAACAAGCCAGACATGAAGCAGTGGGAGAGAAGAGTGATCATAGGCAGAGGGCACAGCAAATAGAAAGACTTGGCATTGAGCCTGAGGCATAGGTAAGACAACCAGACCCCACAGAGGGCTGGGCACAGAAGGAGAGGTAAGGCTGGAGAGGATGGACAGGAGGGGAACAGACCACAGAAAGGCCCAAAGGATATGTTCCCAAAAGTTCACTCCAGTTACTGGAGGAGAATGGGCTCTGTGCAAAAGAGGACAGGGAGATCCTAGTCCTAACCCAACCCTAACCCTAACCTGAACCCCTAACCCTCATCCTAATCACTAATCCTTGAAATCATCACAAAATCAGCAAAACACATTCCTATACCTTTCTTAAAATAGATGTAAGAAGCCTCCTCAGGAAAAGTCAAAACCAAGAGCTCTTTTGTGCACCATAAATGTAAATATATTGTGCCCCATAAGCAAATGTGTCTTCACAAACATCTCAAACATTGTTCAATAGAGTGATACCAAGCAATGTTATCCATCACAGTAAGTTTTCAAGTAAAAACATGTGTTCATGTCAATTGATGCAGAAAATATTCTAACCAAAATCCAACATCTGTTGCTGATATAAACACTCATGAAAGCAGGAATATGGGTTTTTTTTTTTTTTTCAAGAAATCTATAGGAAACACCATGCTTAGGTCCAAAGATTGACAGCTCTACTCTGAAATCAGGAACAAGGACAGGATGCTGGTTTTCGCAGAAGGACAGATAGTGTATGATTCCACTTGGATGAGGTGTCTGGAGACACAAAGTTGGATGTAGCTGTAGGGGCTGAGGGGAAGGGGAACGGGGAGTTGGTGTTTCATGCATCCAGTCTCCCCCAGGGAGAATGAAAAGGGTCTGGAGAATGATGTACAACCATGGGAACTCAGCTAAGGCCAGAGAACTGTACCTGAAATGTTTGAAGTGGTCAATGTTATTATGTTTAACCATAAACATATTAGTGAAAAAATGAAGGACTGATGCATGTCACAACATGGATGGACACTGAAAACAGTGCAAGTGACATAAGCCATATAGAAAATACCATTCAGATTGGAGCCATGTGCTCCTTAAATCCATCAGAGTTGCACAGAGAAGGAAAAGTCTCAGGAGCAGTTCCAGAAAAAGAAAACTAGATCAGAATGGAAAAGACATCTCAGACAGTGTGGCAGGTGGCGACAGCTGAAGTGGGCCTGTGGTCTGGGTTAAAATGTGGGAACCGTCATGATTTCCTCACTTCGGGTTACGTGGTAGTTCTTCAGGAGAGCATCCCTGTTTGGGGTAAAATGCACCAAAGCAGGCCATGTGAAGTGGCAAACGGAGTCTGCATATGGAGATAAAGCGTATTTGTGTGGCTGTGACAAGTTACTGCAGATGTGAAATCACTGCGGAGGCAATGACTCTTCCAAACATTCACGTGGGCATCCTGTCACAGAAGCAGAGATGACGTCAGACATTGGGATGGAGGCCAAGCCCCCCCCAGGTCCAGGATGCCCACGTGGATGGGTCACTCACCCTTGCAGGAGGCCACACATCAGCAGGAGGCTTGTGGAAGGATTGAATTGGGCAGTGTCTCCGGTGCAGCAGAAGCAGTGGGATTTGGAATCCCAGTTTCCCACAGTGCCCCCCATAACCTGGTTAGAACTGTGAGGAAGCAGAATGGGAGGCCTCAGTAAAGCAGACTGGAGAGCCAGAGGGAGCCGGGAAGGGGGCGCCTGTCGCTCAGGACCATGACAGACCCACATTAGAGATTCACCTGCTCCAGGCCCCTCAGGGGAAGCTGGGTGTTCCTCTCCTACACAAAATCACCAACCCTGCAGCTTCCCCGGTGAGAACCCTCCGTCACCCCGGCCCCTGCCTTTCTCCATGGACTTGCCTTCCATGCAGCCCTCCCAGCTTCCCCCAACCTTGTCCATGACCTACTGAGCAGGAGACAGGCCTGTCCTCCAACAGCCCTGTGACACTGATGACAGACATGGAGGGAGACGAACGGAGACGGGGAGACACTCTGGTCTCAGGGAAGAACAGGTGCCGGGAAAACACCTACTCTCTCCACAGCCGCCAGCGGAGTCCGCACTGTTGCTCCCGTGCTCCCAGACTCCGGGCCAGCCCTGCAGCGAGTGTGGACAAGGGAAAGACCACGGGGAATCCCCCACTGCCCTGCTCACAGCCCAGCAGGAGGCCACCGCACCACACACAAAGCCACGGAAGCCCCACCGTCTACAGAACACAACCTTCCTCCGTGGAACCCTGGGAGCATGCACCCCCTTGGCAGTCCCCGCTCCGACGGCTTCTGCTCACCTTCTCCCGCTACCAGGCCTGAGGAGGCCGGGCTCCTGTCAGCATGGACTCAACCCTACAACCTCCGGAAGCCCCCACAGTGGGTCCTGAGGAGGCTGGGCTCCTGTCAGTGTGGACGCGGCCCCACGTCCTCCACAGCAGGTCCTGTCAGTGTGGATGCGGCCCCACGTTCCCCACAGTGGGTCCTGAGGTGGCCAGACTCCGGTCAGCATGGACTCAACCCTACATCCTCCGAAAGTCCCCATAGTGGGTCCTGAGGAGGCCAGGTTCCGATCGATGCGAATGCAGACCCACACCCTCCATTGCGGGTCCTGTCGGTGTGGACTCGGTCCCACGTCCTCCCAAAGTCTCACAGCCGGTCCTAAGGAGGCTCGACTCCTGACTGTGTAGGAGGCTCCGCATCCTCCAGAAGCCTGGGCTTCCTCGCAGGTGGTGCTGAAGCCTTGGAACACCTGTCAGCACGCGAGAAAGCGGCCTGAGCGAGCAAGCCCCGCAAAGGTAGCGAGCGGGAGTCGGGCGCCCCCCTGCGGGCGGTGGGAGCGGCGCAGCATGCGGTGCGGTGACTCAGGCCACCCCTGAAGGCGGTGCGGGCGGTGCAGGATGCGGTGCACTCAGTTCAGGGGAGGCACCGGTTCCTTCCGGGGTCCAGCTGAATCCATTACATTTTGGAAATTCAAAATGAAATGGAATCCAATTGCCCCCTGACTTCTCCAGAAATAGAAACAATTAATAAGAAATCATACGGAATTAAGTGAAATGCAGACACAAGCTTTACAACTTACACCAAAATTGATTCAAAATTGTAGATAACTTTAAAATGTAAACCTATCAAAATATCAAAAAGAAAACATAAAAGAATATCCACAGGGCCTTGAGTTCGGTGGTGAGTTTTAACCCACAAAACCAAAAGCCAATCCACAAAAGAAAGAAATTGGTAACATAAACTTCCTAAAATTAAAACTTCTGCTCTGTGAAAGACCTTTTTCAGGAAACTAAAAGACAAGCCCAAAACTGGGAGGAAATGTTTGCAAAACACATATTTGGCAAAAGATTTGCATTCAAAATACACAAAAAACTATCGAAACTCCACAATAAGGAAACAAATGTCTTAATCGATAATGGGTAAGGATCTGAAAATGCTTAGACAAAGAAGACATACAAATATAAAATAAGCATACAAAAATACGCTCTCCCTCATTATTAGGAAAGTACAAATAGGTGTGCAGTACTGCACACCTATTACAAATTATAAGCTCCAAAAACAAGAATACTAATTGCTAGAAGGTGAAGAGTGGCAGCAACTGTCCCTTCAGAAGACAGGCTATTTTTTCCAAACCTAAGTAAGTCTCATGTTAAGATCCAGCAATTACACTTCTAGTATTTAGAAAACTGCTTTGAAAAACCATTTCCAAACAAAAATTCACATGCAGTTATGCACAGTAGCTCTATTCATAATGGTTACAAACTTAAAGAAACCAGAATGTCCTTCCATGAATGAATCCAAAAGGAAACTGAGTGCATCCATGGGAAGGAAGCAGAATATGCCACCCAAAATATGCCTCTTTAGCACAAGGGTCATTTGGGCTGATTAATTTTAAGAAACAGCAGACACGAGAGAATCTTTGAAAACTGGGTAGAAGTTGCCATTTGGTGAGTGAAATGTACACTCATAGAGGAACGTTCCATTTGTAAGCCTGTCTACCTCTGTATCATGAACATAATGACTAAATCTCAAGGAACTCTTACCAAAAGAGAAGGCACAGACTTAAGTCTGTGTAACAACCATTCCCTCATTTACAGGGCTCACTGATAACATCCCTTAACTGGCCTTCCCACCACCCAAAAATTTTTTGGTCTTTAGTTGAAGATAGCTTTAGGCTGAGGGCTGGGCCACCTCACAGAGTTATTCCATTTTCCTGGGTATCGCTCGTGAATACAGGACGTATGCATATTAAACTTTGACTTGTTTTTCTCCTGTTAATCTACCCAACAATAAAAAGAAATGAACCATCACCCCATACAAGGACATGGAAGAACTTTACATGTATTTTTCTAAGTGAAAGAATCCAGTCTGAAAAGGCTTCACGCTGAGTGACCCCATTTGTAGGAGATTCCGGAAAAGGCAAAACTGGAGATGATAAAAGGATCAGGGGGTGAATTCCATGATATTTTAATGATGTGTACCTGCCACTATTCATTTGTCAAGACCCAAACACTTTGGGGCACCTGGCTGGCTCAGTTGGTGGAGCATGCAACTCTTGATCTTGGAGTTGTGAATGCAAGGCCCATGTTGGGTGTGGTGATGACTTAAGAATAAAATCTTTAAAAAACATAAACATTTTTATATCCCAAAGAGTAAATCACAATCTACTGAAATTAAGTTATTTGAGATGTGGGAGTGTCACAGGATGGTGTAGGGGCCAAGGACAGGCTGCCCCAAATCTGCCACTTTAACATATAGATCATTTTAATAAAAGTTACTTAAGAGACAGACTATGCAATGAGGACACCTAGACCCTCCTCTGCCCCCCTGGAAGCAGGAAATCTGTCTCCCATGTGAATATGTCCTTGGACCAGAAGATAAAGAGATTTCAACATCATCACAGATGGGAGATCTGGAGTCCATAAGGCTGTATAAACAACCCTTGTTACTTTTCACTAATTTACTACCCCAGCCCAAATTCTGTTTAGAATTCCCCAGTGATTGAAGCTCCCAAGGTTAAGTTTTCTTTGTCCTGTGATTTCATCACAGTTTTATTTTCTCTTTGTCCAAAAAGTATGAACCTGGCTTCCTGGGTCATTTCTTTAGACCTCAGTTTCATTATTGGGTCTCTAGGCACACATCATTACACTTCAGTTTTTTTCCTCCTATTAATCTGTCTCATGTCAATTTCATTCTTAGCCCCAAGGTTAGAACCTTGGACCAAGGAAAAATTCTTCCTCCCCTTCAATGGAATACAGAACGTGTCACATAATCTAACTGTATTAGACACATACGGGGAAAAAAGACCCTCACTGTAGATTGCATAACAAAAAGTGCTGACCTAAGTAACTTTGGAAATGAGTGGAATCTTTAGAGTAAAGAAAAATGTACTGTACATACACAGTAGGCTCTATTTGATAAAGTTCTTTCCCTGAGGAGTGGTAGCTATCAGTTCTGAAGACATCACATCTGTAATCTGGAATGGAGCAATGAATTAGATCAATGGCAGGTGGGGAGAGCCAGGTTTGTCCCTGTAGAGTAGGAAGTTACAGATCAGCAAAGGGAGAAGATCACAATCTCCTCATGGTGATGGACAAGGTTGGAGACATCAGTGTAAACTCATCTTTGGCTTGATATGGACACAGACAGTTGCACATAGAAATCTTTATAATTAGGTGTATCAGCATAGGTGGGAATACATGCATATATTGCCTTGCATTGTCTGCTGAGCACATTTAACTCCCACATGTAAGACTTTTATACCATCCTCTACTAACCAGGGCTCCTTGAAGAAATTGCTGACACTAGAACTGAGACAGAAAGTATAGGAGCCAGGATAATCGGGAAGTATCAGAAAGTAAAGAAGTCCCAGGAAAGAGCCACAGAGATGGAATGATGTCAACGGAAAACAGGAGCCAATGGAAAGCACTCCCAATCACCAAAGCAGGAATGAGACAGCAACCAAACACTGTAGTGCTGGAGCATAACCTACCCTGGTGTCCACACTGGTAAAAATAAATGATTCTTTAAAGATTTCATTTATTTATTTGAGAGAAAGTGCATGAGCAGAAGGGAGAGGCAGAGGGAGAGGGAGAAGTAGGTTCCCTGCGGAGCAGGGAGCCCAACATGGAGCTTGGTCCCAGGACCATGAGATCATGACCTGAGCTGAAGGCAGCTACTTAACTGAGCCACCTAGGTGCACCAGAATAAACGACTTATTTAAAAGAAACCACAGGCCCAAAATGGAGTCACTTGTGTCAAGAGATGCAAGCCAGAAAACCAAGACTTATTACCTGATCTAATTGCAGTTTCACACACTCTCACCTCTATGTAAACTTTAACCAGTCAGGCTGGAAAATGAACTGAATGGCCCCTTCTGTTCCCCCTTTGGAAGGAGACATTGCCTGAAATAGACTGCATCATTTTCTAGTAATTTCTTTTTTTTCAATCCCCCTCTCTGCCTTTAAATACCTTCCCTTCCCTGCAGCTAAAAGGAGCTCCTTTCCATTTGCTAAATGGGATGCTGCCCAATTAATGAACTGTTCAGTGAAGCCATTGGGATCATTTAAATTACTCAGTTGCATTTCTATCAACAGATTACACAGTTGTTGTTTTTTACAAATGGAATTGAATAGACCTCTTCTATAAGAATTCCAAATAGTAGATGTAGACACTCAGCCATCCATTAAGGAAATGGAGCTAACTCCCCTCTCCTAAAGTTTGGGCTCAGTGCAGTGTTTTCCTACTTATGAAGACACACTGTATCCTCATGGAAAGAGTAACTTCATGGTGGGGAACCCTGACCATCACTGCTTCAGCCAGGTGACCAACTTTAACACGGACAGTGAAAAGTGTTCCCTTATTATAAAGTGATGACAGAGCACTTTACCTCTCTGATCTGGTTCCTCAAAATCCATAATCCCAATGTAATCATGAGGAAAACAAATAAATCCCAATAGAAGACTTTCTACAAAATGCCTGACCAGTCCTCCTCAAAACACCAAGATCATTGAAACAAAGCAAGTCTGAAAAACTGTTACAGCCAAGTAGAGCCTAGAGAGGCATGAGCAGGAAAAGAGACACTGGAGCAGGAGAAGGTGAAACAGAAAGAACCTGAGTAAAATATGGACTTTAATTAAAAATAACACATCAATATTTGTTCATGAGTTGTGACAATTCTGTAGACTAGAAAGAAATAAAATGTCAAATAGAAGAAACTTATTGTACCAGACAGGAATCCTAGAGGAAATGGGTGATTAACAAAAGGACCCTAAAATATGGGAAAAAAAAGCAGACCAATTAGTCATCCATGGACCGCTTCCTCCTGCTGGCTCTCCACTCACTGTTCAAGGGTTCCCCTTCTCCCAGGACAGAGAAGGAACAGGGACAGAGCTGTTCTGGAGCTCCTCTGAGACCTGACCCACTCAGCCTTCCTCTCCTTAGCCATGCCCTGACCAGTGAGGACACCATGCACAGGGAGTCTCAGGGATTGTTGATTCTGATAAGTCAGCTGAGATTTTTTTGGCTTGAAGAGAATAGGACATTGTAAGGGCCTACTTAGAGCGAGCCATTTTGTTGTTTATGTGGTAAACTTAGATTGACCCTGCCCCCCACCCCCAGAATAACTTACTTAGAAACAAGTCTGGGAAACCAGTAAAATGTGACTGACTAGCCCCTGATAACGCCCATATACCAGGACGTGTCAGGTCAGGGGGAGGTAACAGAGCCCAGAATACAAGGATGAGTCAAGCCAGGTGGAGACATCCAATCAGGAAAGCACCTCCCTAACCACCCAAGAATGTGGGCCCTGCCTTTTGGGTGCCTTTTGGGTGCCTTTTGGGCGCCAATTCTGACCGGAGTGATAGGCTAGTTCAAATAGCTACTATAGGGTGAATTGTAATTCAATTGGCCACCTGTGTGTGGCCAGGCTCAACCACATGACCTTTACTCTATAAAAGTTAGTCTGTGAGGCTGTGAGGGGTGGCCTCTTTGCAAGAGATGGCCCTGGCCGGTCAGTTTGATTCTCGATGCTTGGCGTGAAATAAAGCTTTGCTTGACCTTCGCTTTGTATCAGTCTCGCTCCTTTGACCATGGACCCAACAGACATACCTACTGAAGTAAAATAAATTAATATTTTTGAATGGTCAGGAGAAAATTAATACTTGCAGGAGGCAAGTTAGGAATGTGTTTGGACTTTGCAAGCCCAGGGGCTCACACTGTCAGAGTGAGACCTGGACCATCTCCAACCCTCTATCCTGCCAAGTGCTCTGGGGTGGCCTCATTCACAGACAGTCTCTCTTACTGGATCTGGGGCCTGTAGCAACTCCAGGCTGAAATCCCCCCGTCGATTCTACTGGGAAGTGTTTCTCTTTCTCTTGGGTTCCATGAAAAGTCATGGCTTTAAGTGTTGTTGGTCTGGCTTGGGTCACATTCTTATCCTTGAAGCCATCAGAGCACCTAGAAGACAGAACATGAGGTTGGGTAGACCTGGATCATACGTCCATCTTCAAGGTGGGTGGAATGTGGGGTCTGCCCTCTGGAACTGTTTGGATGGGGAGCAGGTGAGATGTGGTTCCCAAAGACAAGCTGAGGTGCTGGACTTGGGTGTGAGAACAAATGCTGGGCTGGCAAAGCTGCAAGTTTTGCATCACTGGTGGGGGACTGCACGGCTGTGGAATCTGCAGCCCAGGGAAGGAAGGAATTAACCCAGGGTCAGAGGCGGTGGCCGCCATCCAGTGCTCTCTGTCCTCCCACGATGGCAAGATGCTCTTCCACTTGCTGAAAAAGCAACTTTGCTCTTGGTGGGACTCAAGGCTACTGCATCTCAGAGATGGGAAGGCACACAGACCTCACCTGTGTCCCTGTTGGGCTCCATGCTGGTGGAGCCTACTTTAAAAAAATAATAAAATCAATTAAATAAAAATAGAACAATCTCTTCCATGTTTGCTGTGACTTGCTGATCTTGCATTACAATTCTCTGCATTTCTGAATAAACTTACTTGGCTGGTAAAATAAATGGCAGTTTTATTTTTAAAGTTAATACCTTATTTTGACTTACGTCTTTAAAATGTATCTTCGAATACAATCAAGATTCTGAAGTACTGAGGTTTAGGATGTCAACATAATGAATTTTTGGAAGGATAAAATTCAGCCCATAACAAAGACCCCTGTAAGGGAGGATGTAATCTTCGGTTTTGTTTTGTTTTTTTTTTTTTTTTAAGATTTTATTTATTTATTTGAGAGTCTCTCATGAGCATGAGCAAGGAGAAGGTCAGAGGGAGAAGCAGACACCCAGCAGAGCTGGGAGCCGGATGTGGGACTTGATCCCAGGACTCTGGGATCATAACCTGAGCCAAGGCAGTTGCTTAACCAACTGAGCCACACAGGCGCCCTTTGTTTTTCTTTTAAAAGTCAACAAAGTGTGGAGATTCAAAGCACAGGCTGTCAGACTGTGAGCTCTAAATCTTTGTCCTGTGCCTCTTTAGCTGTGTCACTTTAGACACGTTACTTCATTTCTGGGTTTGCAATAAATAATGACTATTTTAAAAGGTTCTTGTGATCAAATAAAATAACTTCAAGGGCTTGACCGGGTGCCTGGCAGGTGATAACTAGAAAGTCCAGCTGTTGTTCAGCGGTTGTTATTAACACTCAGGGTGAGTGAGTACTGGGAGGTGGTGGAAACAAATAACCGCCACAGCCTGAGGTCGCAGACTTGTCCCAGGGCCACATTTAAGGCCTGCAGACACCCCTTCGAGCCCGCCTCAGCCTGGAACGGGGCTCCGGTCCAAGCAAGGTGCGGAGGGAAGGCTGGTGGAAGACGGGTGTGACCCCAGCTGCTGTCCCACGGCGTGACAGCAGCGGAGCTGCGAGCACAGAGCACCAGCCAGCCCTCGAGCGGAAAACCTCGGGCCTCTCTATTGCAACCGGTCAGTCCCGGGCTCCGGGGTGAGGCGGGCAGCCGCCTCCCCAGCTCAGCCCGGTGCATCAGCCTCCCGCGAATTCCTGGTCCCAGCACACGTCGAGGCCGGGGACAGAGGAGACGGCCGGGGAAGGGGTCGCACGGGGTCCCAACAAGGTCCTGGAGTCTGGTCTGCATACGGACGCCTTGATCTTCTCTAGGTCACCCCGCAATGGGACGGCGGCGCAGCTTAAAGGGGTCCGCGGCACACACCTGCCCACGGCAGGTGAGCGCTCGGAGACGACGGCACCTTACGCGGCAGGCCGATGGGACACAGCTGAGAGCTCCTAGCAGGAGGTATGGCACACGACAGCCTCCCACCTCCCGAACTAGACCCGGCGGGGCCTACTGGCACGCGAGGGAGGGGCCTCGCGGGCGGGAGGGAGTTCGCCCGTGCACGCGCCAGAAGTATTGGCAAGGGGTTCGGGGACTCTGGGGACTGCCGGCACCGGCAAGCGCCTTCCCTTTGCGTATTTCCGGAGCGACGGAGGACGTGATGACACACTGAGCAGGCACCAGTTATGCGGACCAGTTCACGCTTGTTCAGCGGCAGCTCCCGGAAGCCGCCCGTCGGGGCGAGGCTCGTACTGGGGTCAGGGACCCGGGATCAGCGCCCAGCGGTTAGGCACGATGCGGCTGGGCTCCGGGACCTTTGCCGCTTGCTGCGTGGTGATCCAGGTGCTCGGGGTCGCGCTTTTCCTTCGGGGATTCTTCCCGGCTCCGGTTCGTTCCTCCTCCAGGACGGAGCACCAAGCAGAGCCTCCAGCGCCTGAGCCCTCAGCTGGTACGGACCCCTCCCCGGCCGTCTCCGCTCCCCGGGCCCCACTTTCTTCAAAGGAGCCTCCTATGAGCATCGCCTCTCGCACTTCTCGGGACTTCCGAGTGCTCTCCTTGTTGGGAGGAGAGGACTCCACGCCCAGGAGTCCTCTCTCTACCGCCCCAGCCCCTATCTGTACCCCACAGCGTGTGGCAGCCACCACTACCAGCCACGCTGCAGTCTCCTCCCTGGTCGCCCCAGAGAAAGCTCTGCACACCTGCACTAACTCGTCTCCTGACGTCGCACCCCCGCCCCTTGCCCGAACCGCCCGTTGTGTCACTCCCTTTCCCAGGTACCCTTTCTGCTCAATAAGACACAGCATATAAGATTCCTCCTGTCCCCAAGCACTGCGTTTCCTTCTGTGACATTCTTTCAGTGAATGTCCCCCTTTTCCTGCCAGTGGCCCTCACTTACCCAGTAGTATGCACTAGGTAAAGGCTCTCCCGTTTTTTACTAGGTCCCCACAATACCAGCCACTGACTGTGTAGACACAGTTTGTAGACGTTTGCCCATCCCCTACCTGCTGCCCTGTGTTTTGAATCAAGCTCCCTAAATGTCAAATATCCAGGGTTCTCACGAAGGAACTCTCCTTCCCCAGTACTCACCATGCATAGGGCAATTCATGGTTAATACTGGGGCTCCTTCAGCTTCCTCATTACCCTCGCACAGTCCAGTAACCGGTCCTTTTCTTTGGCTTGGGTTAGGTAGATATGACAGCATATGTGCTAGAGTAGTGGGCCAGAAGCAGATTATAAGGTGCTTGGGGGCTAAATACAGTTTAAAACTTAATTTCCTTTTTCCTTTCAAACATTTTTAGGAGACCGTTCCAACTGGACCAAGCTCCCACCACCTCTGTTCAGAAAAGTTGTTATTATGCTGATAGATGGCTTGAGAGATGATTTTGTGTTTGGGTCAAAGGGTGTGAAATTTATGCCCTACACAACTTATCTTGTGGAGAAAGGAGCATCTCATAGTTTTGTGGCTGAAGCCAAGCTGCCTACAGTTACTATGCCTCGAATCAAGGTAAACAGTTTGACTTAATGTGTTGTAAGTCATGATTTGGCTCTTTGGGAGGTTTGGAGGGGCTCTCTGTACTCTTTTACCTGGAGTCCCAATTTTAACTTGGTGGAAATTAGTTGAGTGCTGTCCACCTGGCTGGGGCAATAAAATGCTGACAAAGCCGCACAAGATAGGGTAGAACTGAGACCCATGATTTGTGTCTCTTGTCAAGTAGCCCCAGGTTTGCACTTCATGGAAGGCATAAAGTGTTTAGAGCCAGATCAATCAGGTTAGCCTAATCCTGAAGATAGTGTCCTCCTTGCTAATCTGGTCTCTTCTTTAATCATCATTGGGTCACTTACATTCCAGCCTTTCGGGTTAACCTAGTTCAGTCTCTTGACTTTATAGATCAGAAACAAACTCAGATAAGTTAGATGGCTTGTCCACAACTGTGGTATAAATAATGACCAAACCTGCATGATCTGGCCTCAATAATTATCACTGTTTCTACTATATAACTCACCTTTGAGGTGCTCAGCCTAGTGAGTGTGGCTTTAAAGTGCATAGTGCTTTACCCATGAACTATGAGTTTAAAAAAAAAGAAGAAGAAGAAAGAGTAAAGCTGTATTGATTGGCTCAAGAACTATTTATTATGCAACTACTATGTGCCAGTACTGTAAAGGGTTTGCAGTTAGGGCAACATAGTATCTGCTTTCATGGAGCTTTTAGTCACCTGTGAGAGACATAGCCATTAAGCAAATGAGCAGACAAACTGATTTGTAGTTTAAAGTGTGATTAATGCATGATGATGAGAAAGAGCAGGATGTGATGCTCATTACTGGGGGGGGGGGGGGGGGGGGAGGCCTCAGTGTAGATTGAGGGTCGGAAAAGCCTGCCTGAAGAAATGACAAGTTTAAACTGAAAGGGTGAATAAAGGGGAGGAGGCAGAAAGAGACAGAAGAGCTTAAAAGTTTATGACTATGTGGCTGGTATGGTAAGATAGTCTCTGGTTGGAGCCTTCCATCTATGGCTGATCATGTGACACCTTGTTATTTGGTGAGAAGGAGCCACTACTTGATTCGGTATTTGGTAGGTATTCAGTAATTGTTTACTGGATGAATGAAACAGTCTGGGATTGAAAGGGTTAATACCGCATCTCTTCTTGACTTATTTTCTTGCGTTTCCCACTCTCTGCAACTTTGGGTTGTAGTGTGTCCTTCATTCAGCAGTATTTACTGAACATCTTTTGTGTATCACACAGTTTTAGACAAGAGAGGTTCAATGAGGAACAAGTGTCCTATCCTCATGGAGCTTAATTTCTAATTGAGGGGAGAAAAGATACGTAATTATATAAATAAATAATCGGGATAGTTTCAGAAAGTGATAAGCGCTGTGGAAGGAATCAGGGAGGAGAAAATGACATTGATGAGAAACGGAGAGAGTGGGGCCCCTTTAGTCAAGAAGCTCAGGGATGGCCTCTCAAGAATGCTCATTCTGCTGAGGCTAGTCTTGTTAAAGCTGGAAGAAAGGCATCCAGGCTCCTCACCATCAGGAGCACTGATTTCTTCATCTGTTCTATTGAAGGTGTGGAAGGAACCCATTCCTTCCCCCTCGTAAGGAATCTGAGTAGGTTTATAAGAAAGCATGTAAGTGGGTGTGCAGGCTTCAGACTGTGTCCAGACTGCATGTCGGCTACTGTGGTTCTTGGGGCCTCCCGTTTCCAGCCTATTTGTGTCATTTCATGGAACCAGTCTTGTGCTTCATTTTATTTGTTTTCAAGCCTTTGCAGGTTCTTGCTTCTCATTTCCCAGCAATGGAGAGCTAGAACAGGAAATACATACTGGAGTTAGGGTTCACAGCTCCAGAATTTGGTAGGATTGGGTAGTATTGGCTAAGGAGTGTGTCCCCTACCCTGCCTCCTGTTAGGGAAGGGATATATTAATCTTGAGGTATTGATGCAGTTGTCACGAAATGCTGATCTTAACGATTCAAGACTAATAGCACTTTCCTAGCAGTTTCTCGTGTTAACTAATTTGTGAATGCTTTTCCTTTCTTCAGCGAATTTATAGTCACCATAAGGAGTAGGTACTGACCAATTGACTGCAGTGAGCACAAAGCACAGATGTTATGTCATGTGCTGTCACAACAGCCCTATGACCTGGCTCCATGAGGCAGGCACTGCCATCTTCTCCACTTTCCTGTTGAGGAAACAGGCTTGAAGTGGTAAAACCACACAGCTGGCATCAGAAACCAACCCTAGCCTATGTGTGTCTGGTTGCAGAGTCTCTGTTGGTCGCTGCTGAATAGGGTGACCAGGCCACATCCTCTTCCAGTAGTCTCTGCAGAGCTCTCCTTCACTCTCAGAAGGGAAGAAACCACTGTTCCCAAGGTCACAACAACTGCAGGATGACCTCCAAGGTGATGTCAGACTTGGGCTCTCACTTAGACTTCCTAGGGCTCCCAACTGCCTGCATGCTTCCTGGGCTGAAGGGTACCAAGTAGTCCCTGCCCTCCTCAAAAATGTCAGTGGGAACACAGCCTAGTATGAGAAGGAGGCAAATACCTTATAAAATCCCCTGGGAAAAGGATGGACAGATTAGACCACATGGAAACCAAAAACCTTTATGTGGTGGAAGACACAAAAACCAAGTCAACTGACAAATGATAAACTGGAAAAATTATTGACAGTTGACATCACAAACAAGATGTTAAGCCCATGATGTGTAAAGAGAATCTGACCAAGGACAACAATCCAATGGCAAAGGATATAAAGAAATCCACAAAGGAAGACATTGAAATGGCAAGTAAACATAGGGAAAGATTCTGTACTAGTAATCAGGGCAAGGAGAACTAAAGCAATTTGTAAGCCCAGTTTTTGTCTATCACACTGTAAAAATGTAAAGATTGATGATGACCTCTTCTTCATACGAAACAAGGTAGACAGTACTGTCAACACTGAGCCAGCCCCTGCACTCTTGCCACCCTGGTCCAGTCTGCTGTGGTCTCCAGCCAGGACTGTAGAAGTCTCTCAGCACCTCCTAGTGCCCAAGCCCCTCCAAACAAAGCAGGTCGCGGTGCTCTTCTTCAAACCCTGCACTCGTTTATATCTGCCTACTAACCCAGGCCTCAAGTCTGCATGGTCCTGTCCCCGTTTACCTCATCCTCATCGGAGCTGCTTTCCCTCTTCCTGTGTCATTCATCCACATAGACCACACATACCCCAAGCATGCCGCCGTCTCTCAGCCTTGGGGCTTTCACAGTTTGCTGTGTTCCCCCTGGAAAGCCCCACTGTGCCTCCCTTCCCCTCCCCTAGACAACAACATGTCAGCCTTCAGGTCTCAGCTCAAATGGCACTTGCATTGCAAGCTTGTTAAAATGCATGTCCATTAAAATGGTCTTGGTCCAAATACTGAGTACTTTGTAGCTGAGTTTAAAAAAAAAAAAAAAAACATAGCTGTGTGTTTTCTGGGGAGAGAAGTTAGGGATATGTTATTAATTGAAAAAAACAAGTTGCAGAATTGTTTATATAGTTTATTACCATTGTATATTTGTGATTGTACACATACAAGAAAATATATGAAAGAGTACTTACCCAAAGTAACTGGTTACCTATAAGTAGTAAAATTCTGGGGTGAAAGAGAGGCTCACGTTTTTAAAAAATAATTTCATTGAGGTAGAATTTTCATACAGTGCAGTGCAGACATTCTTATGTGTACAGTCTGGTGAGATTTAACAAATGTGGTCTATCCGTGCAACCCTCACCTCAAACTCTGGATCCTGATCCTCCACCCCAGGAGTGGTGGTTCTTGCTATCATTTTGCTGGTTTGTCAGTGAGTTACTTGCCTAAACTCGTTCTGTAGAGTCTGTCTCTGGCATCTGCTTCTTTTTGTTTTAAATTCTTGTTTTTATTTTAAGCTGGTCTTCCAAAAGGTCACCCCTGAATGAACATGGTTAGTGGTTAGCCAATGACTGGTCTCAGGTTGTGCTTAAACAAGTAGGCCTTCCGCCCTTCCCAGGGGTCTGTGTGTGGTTCGTACTCACTGTTCAGGCACCTAATAAGCCTGCCCTGTCACTTTCTGTGTAGGGTGTCCTGTCCCCCTGGAAGGAGTGGATTATTAGGCTTTATCTGCTCTCTCCTGAGTGCACAATCAGCCCCATGTGTGCACGCAGCTCAGTGGATCTGCTATACCTGTCTCATTCCCTAAACCCCATTTTTTTTTTATTTTAATTTTTTTTTGAAGTAGACTCCATGCCCAGCGTGGAACCCAAAGTGGGGCTTGAACTTATGACCCTGAGATCAAGACCTGAGCTGAGATCAAGAGTCAGGCGCTTAACTGACTGAGCCACCCAGGCGCCCCAACCTAGATCCCATTTTTTTAAAGATCTTATTTTTTTATTTGAGAGAGAGAGAGAGCACGTGTGTGTGCACACAAGCAGGAAGAGAGGCAGAGGGAGAGAGAGAAGCTCTCTCCTGACAATGTGGGGCTCAATCCCAGGACCCCAAGATCATGACCTGAGCTGAAGGTAGAGGCTTAACCCACTGAGCCATCCGGGTTCCCCCCAGATCCCATTTCTGAGTGTTGGGCTTGTCTGTTACCACAAACAGCACTGTTGCCTTAGGCAGCTGTAATGTTGGCCTTCCCTGTTTTCAACACATCCCTAGTGTGGGACTTCTCCGTGCAGCTCCAGGTCAGATGGACCCATCCAGGTCCCCATGGCCACGACATGATGGGGGTAGGGGAAGGGGAGCAGCCTATGTTAAAACACCACAGGTTACTCACAGCTCTTATTGAGATTCCATAGTTTGTCTTAGATAAGAACTTCTCAATTTGTTATAAATCCTTGGTAAGTTTTCTAAGTCTTAAAATGGTTGTTTTGGGCAGTTCTGTCCCATTTTGTCATTACTCTTAGGGGAGAGGATTTGCTGAGTTCCTCTGGCATTCCAGAAATGAGGTTAATTCATATTTGGTTTGTTTGGTTGGTTGATTTTTTGCTGTTAAAGACCTGGCAAAATTGGACCTATTGTCATTATCCAGATTTCTGTTTATTTTCATTGCACAGGTAGGTCCCTAAATGCCAGTGTCATAGGTTGTTGCATAACTCCAGATCACAGGAGACATGTGACCCATTATTATGGCCTCTGAGACTGTGCTGAAGTGAGGGAGATTGTTGACATAATTCTGCATCAGAAAGGTATGGGGATATGTGACACCCACCCTTTCCTCCCAGAAATGATGGTGCTCTGTGTGTGTGTGTTTGGAGTAGGGGTGTCCCACCAGCATCCCTGGGCCAGTTTACTATGAGAATATCTGAGAGTTCTTGCATAGAGACTGTGGGAGAGGCTGCTTGTACACATGGCATGGTCATTAGAATGGCTAGGTTGTAAGATGAGTACACAGAGTTTGCTTATCACACAGGGCAGATTTGAAGCTTAGGTGGGGACCTGATAGGCAGTTGAGTATACAGCTTCATGTTTTTAGTGTATACCATGCTTTGCCATTTTCTTCAGTTGCTCTAACCTGCAGCTTTTCTGTCTACCACGGTGGTCCAGCTGCCCCAGCCTCCTCCTTCATCCTCTCATTGGCTGAAAGACAGTCAAGTCTTTGAGAGCAGGCTTGCTAGTTTTGCCAAAATCTGTGTGCAGCTTTCCCCTCTGACCCAGCTTCCAGTATTGGGGATGTCCTAGTTTGAAGCTCTCCTCTTTCATCCATAATGTGATCTGCGGCGCTCCTTCCCATGCTGTGCCTTGGATTCCGTAGTCTAACTTCGTGAATGTTTCCTTCTGCAGGCATTGATGACAGGGAGCCTCCCCGGCTTCATTGATGTTGTCAGGAACCTCAATTCCCCCGCACTGGTGGAAGACAACGTGATCACACAGGCAAAAGCAGCTGGGAAAAGAATTATTTTTTATGGAGATGAAACATGGGTGAAACTATTCCCAAAGCATTTTGTGGAGTATGATGGAACAACCTCATTTTTCGTGTCAGATTATACAGAGGTCAGTTTTTAACATAAGAACCTTTTATCACACTGGAGTCTGATACCCTGTCAGGGAGAGGCAACACTGTTTTGTATGTGGCCTTTGTTGGTGTGCTGGGAGAGGTGTGGAGAGATTATAGACACCGTTCATCCACATGATCAGGTTCAACTCAGGGACATAAACCCTGATGGAGATGTGAACAAAGCTCTCTTAGAACAGCTGAGCACCTGTTGATGGGGTATAGACGACTAGGAAGGGCTTTCCAGCAAGGAGCCATTTAAGCTGTTTTGAGAAGTGAGTGGCAGCTTCCCAAGTGGACAGAATGGGGGTGGCAGCATCGGTACAAGGCAAGGCAGAGGACTCCATGTCCTCCCTGGGATCCTTGAGGCTACTGGTTCTCCTGTTAGTGCAGCTGTGTCCCCAGTGGGGAGGTGGGAGGACAGATGGTGAGCTGGGTGGAGCCTGGTCCTGAGGGGCACTGTCCTGTGCTGGACAGGCTCCAACAAGGAAAAAGGGAGTGATTAGACCTGTAGTTAGAAAGCTGACCCTGAAGCAGAGGGAAGCCACACGAAGCAAAGACAAACCCATACCAGCTCAGTTTACTGGGCCTGATAGAGCGTTTGTACTCTTACTTACATTAATACTCTTTCCTAAAGTTGACTTCTGTACATGCGGCAGTTGCTTTCAGAAGTGAGTTTCCCTGTCCTCTGTCTTATCACTCAGAGACCCTTCCCTTTGTAGAGACTTTTCAGTGGGCGGGAGGTGGACCAGCTGAATGGTCTAGGCTGACCAGGCTCATGGCTCTGTCGGGGGATGCTCAACCACTAGTTGCTCAGAGCTGTGTCTATTTCTTCCCAGAACAGCCTTCGCACAGGACACACTTAGATGCCCTCACCTTCACTGCCCCCCACCCTTGCCCCAGTCACCTGAGTCACCTGGTCATCTACTTAGTATTAGTTAATTCTCAGGAGGGATCCCACAGAGTGTTTTTTATTTTTTTAAAGATTTTTTATTTATTTATTCAAAAGACGGAGATCACAAGTAGGCAGAGAGGCAGGCAAAGAGAGGGAGAAGCAGGCTCCCTGCTGAACAGAGAGCCCGATGCAGGGCTTGATCCTAGGACCCTGAGATCATGACCTGAGCTGTAGGCAGAGGCTTAACCTGAGCCACCCAGGTGCCCCCCCACAGAATGTTTTTGTCAGAACAACACTTCTCATTTAAATTACCTATATAGTATGTTCTATCTATACCTTAGAAACGTGAGGACAGTATTAGTGAAAGCTTAATCTAATGCTAATATTTGTTTAACTTTCTTATGACAGATTTTTCTGTTTGTGTTTGGGTTTTTTTTGGTGTTTTCAGACTCTGAGTCCTCTTACCTAAAACAAATGCCTAGATTCTTTTTTTTTTTTTTTTAAGATTTTGTTTATTTGACAGAGAGGGACAGCAAGAGAGGGAACACAAGAAGGCGGTTGTGTGAGTGGGAGAAGCAGGCTTCCCACTGAGCAGGGAGCCCAATGCGGGCTCCATCACAGAGTCCTAGGATCAGGACCCAAGCCAAAAGAAGACACTTAACCAACTGGGCCACCCAGGTGCCCCAAACGCCTAGATTTTTTTTTTTCATTTTTATTAACATATAACGTATTATTTGCCCCAGAGGTACAGATCTGTGAATCATTAGGCTTACACATTTCATGGCACTTACCATAGCACATACCCTCCCCAATGTCCATAACCAGCCACCCTATCCCTACCCCCCACCTCCCAGCAACCCTGTTTGTTTCATAAGATTAAGAGTCTCTTATGGTTTATCTTCCTCCCAATCCCATCTTGTTTATTTTTCTCCTCCCTATCCCCCACGACCCCCTGCCCTGCCTCTCATAGATGGCTTTGATGATATTGAGGTACCCTACACTTTGAAGAGTTTTGAGCAGGAAGGGATGCTGTACTTTGTCAAATGCTTTTTCAGCATCTATTGAGAGTATCATATGGTTCTTGTTCTTTCTTTTATTAATATATTGTATCACATTGATTGATTTGCAGATATTGAACCAAACTTGCAGCCCAGGAATAAATCCCACTTAGTTGTGGTGAATAATCCTTTTAATATACTGTTGGATCCTATTGGCTAGTATTTTGGTGAGAATTTTTGCATCCATGTTCATCAAGGATATTGGTCTGTAATTCTACTTTTTGATGGG
>NW_019154105.1:69743610-69745175 GCF_002288905.1 Enhydra lutris kenyoni | reverse complement strand
CGTACTTTGTCAAATGCTTTTTCAGCATCTATTGAGAGTATCATATGGTTCTTGTTCTTTCTTTTATTAATATATTGTATCACATTGATTGATTTGCAGATATTGAACCAAACTTGCAGCCCAGGAATAAATCCCACTTAGTTGTGGTGAATAATCCTTTTAATATACTGTTGGATCCTATTGGCTAGTATTTTGGTGAGAATTTTTGCATCCATGTTCATCAAGGATATTGGTCTGTAATTCTACTTTTTGATGGGGTCTTGTCTTGTTTTGGGATCAAGGTAATGCTGGCCTCATAAAATGAGTTTGGAAGTTTTCCTTCCATTTCTATTTTTTGGAACAGTTTCTGGAGAATAGGTATTAATTCTTCTTTAAATGTTCGGTAGAATTCCCCGGGAAGCTGTCTGGCCCTGGGCTCTTGTTTGTTGGGAGATTTTTGATGACTGCTTCATGAAATCTCCTTATTGGTTATGGGTCTGTTCAGGTTTTCTGTTTCTTCCTGGTTCAGTTTTGGTAGTTTTTATGTTCCTCTATTGTCAAATTTGCTGGTGTATAGTTGCTCATAGTATGTTTTGTAGTTGTTTGAATTTCTTTGGTATTGGTTGTGATCTCTCCTCTTTCATTATTTTATTAATCTGGGTCCTTTCTCTTTTCTTTTTGATAAGTCTGTCCAGGGGTTTATCAACCTTATTAATTATTTCAAAGAACCAGCTCCTAGTTTTGTTGATCTGTTCACTGTTCTTTTGGTTTCTATTTTATTGATTTCTGCTCTGATCTTTATTATTTCTCTTCTACTGCTGGGTTTGGGCTTTTTTTGCTGTTCTGTCTCCAGCTCCTTTACGTGTAGGGTTAGTTTGTGTACTTGAGACCTTTCTTGTTTCTTGGGAAAGGCTTGTATCGCTATATACTTTCCTCTCAGGACCGCCTTTGTGTCCCAAAGATTTTGAACAGTTGGGTTCAAACAGTTGGTTTCCATGAATTGTTTAAGTTCTTCATTGATTTCTGGGTCGACCCATTCATTGTTTAGTAGGATGCTCTTCAGCCTCGAGTTCTTTCCAACTTTCCTCGTCTGATTGAGTTCTAGTTTCAGAGCATTGTGGTCTGAAAATATGCAGGGAATGATCCCAGTCTTTTGGAACTGGTGGAGACCTTATTTGTGGCCCAGGATATGATCTCTTCTGGAGAATGTTCCATGTGCACTAGAGAAGAATGTGTGTTCTGTTGTTTTGGGATGGAATGTCTAAATTTATCTGTGATGTCCACCTGGTCCAGTGTGTCATTTAAAGCCTTTATTTCAGTAAGGGGGGGTGTTAAAGTTCCCTACCATTATTGTATTATTGTTGATGTGTTTCTTTGATTTTGTTATTAATTGGTTTATATAACTGGCTGCTCCCATGTTAGGGGCATAGATATTTAAAATTGTTAGATCTTCAGGTTGGACAGACCCTTCAAGTATGATATAGGGTCCTTCCTCATCTCTTATTATAGTCTTTGGCTTAAAGTCTAATTTATCTGATATAAGGATTGCCACCCCAGCTTTCTTTTGATGTCCATTAGCATGGTAA
>NW_019154105.1:69693794-69743510 GCF_002288905.1 Enhydra lutris kenyoni | reverse complement strand
TAAGGATTGCCACCCCAGCTTTCTTTTGATGTCCATTAGCATGGTAAATTGTTTTCCACTCCCTCACTTTAAATCTGGATGTGTCTTTGGGTCTAAAATGAGTTTCTTGTAGACAGCGTATTGATGGGTCTTGTTGTTTTTTATCCATTCTGATACCCTGTGTCTTTTAATTGGGGCGCTTAGCCCATTTACATTCAGGGTAACTATTGAAAGATATGAATTTAGTGCCATTGTATTGCCTGTAAGGTGACTGTTATCATATATCATGTCTGTTCCTTTCTGGTCTGTTACTTTTAGGCTCTCTCTTTGCTTAGAGGACCCCTTTCAATATTTCCTGTAGGGTTGGTTTGGTATTTGCAAATTCTTTTCATTTTTGTTAGTCCTGGAAGTTTTTAATCTCTCCTCCTATTTTCAATGACAGTGTAGCTGGATGTAATATTCTTGGCTTCATTATTTTTCTTGTTTAGCACCCTGAATATATCATGCCTGTCCTTTCTGGCCTGCCAGATCTCTGTGGATAAGTCTGCTGCCAATCTAATATTTCTACCATTGTGTGTTACAGACCTCTTGTCCCGAGCTGCTTTCAGGATTTTCACTTTGTCACTAAGACTTATAAGTTTTACTATTAGATGATGGAGCGTGGACCTATTTTTATTGAATTGAGGGGGATTCTCTGTGCCTCCTGGATTTTGATGCTTGTTCCCTTCCCCAAATTAGGGAAATTCTCTACTATAGTTTGCTCCAATATACCTTCTGCCTCTCTCTCTCTCCTTCTTCTGGGATCCCAATTATTCTCATATTGTTTCATCTTATGGTATCTCTTATATCTAGGATTCTCCCCATGTGGTCCAGTAGTTGTTTGGTCTTGGTAGATGTTCTTGGCTAATCTTCTGGGGGAGGTGTGTGCCATAGTGATTCACAAATGTCTTTGCCCAAGGCAGAATTACACCACCCTTGCCAGGGGCCAGGCTAAGTCATCTGCTCCAGTTTGTGCTCGGGAGCTTTTGTTCCCTGAACACTTTCTGTAGAACTTTGGAGGACGGGAATGAAGATGGCAGCCACCCAATCTGTGGCCCCATAGGAGCCAAGAACTTGGGGCCCCACTCCTCAGCGCACCCTCAGAGAGAAGTAGTCAATCCCTCCCATCTCCCTGGTCTCCGGCCATGCTCCGAGCTCAACCAGCCTGTGACTGATAGCGTTTCTGTCTCTGGTGCACGGCCCCATTTGGAGTCTCCAAACCCAGCAGATCCTGCCACTTGCTTCCATGCCATTCTTCCTGGAGGAGGAAGGGGGGCTCTTTCTGGATCTGCCACTTATGGGTTCCTTGCTCGAAGAGCAATCACCCGACTGTGCCTTGGATCATGGTTTACGGTAACCCCTAGCTGAGAGCCCCCTCCTTGGCTGTCTCTGCAGGTGGCATCACTGCTCCGATACCTGGGAGCACTGCTGCACTCAGACACTGCTGGTCTTTCTGTGACCCCATGGATCCTGAGACCACACTGTCCCCACGAGGGCTCCACCCCCGCTTAGCCTCTGGAGCGACGTCCCTCAGTGGAGCCGACTTCTAAAAGTCAAATTTGTGCTCCACTGCTCTTTTGCTTGCCAGGAGCTGGCCCCTCCCCCCGTGGTCTGTCTTCCCACCACTTCAGATTTACTTCTCCGCAAGTCCTACCTTCCAGAAAGCTGTCGATTTTCTGTTCCTAGAATTGCTGCTCTTCTTTTCTTCTATCTCCTGTTGAGTTTGTAGGTGTTCAGAATGGTTTGATAACTCTAGCTGAACTCCTGGGACCTGATGATATTTCAGTCTCCTACTCCTCCGCCATCTTGCTCCTCCCTCCAAAATGCCTAGATTTTAAAAGAACTGTATCCTTTTCCTTGGAGAGTGTAGATCAAGGGAAATAAAGGAAGCTATTCATACTTACCTTTCCCCCTTTACAGGTGGATGATAATGTTACAAGGCATTTGGATAAAGTATTAAAAAGAGGAGATTGGGATGTGTTAATCCTCCACTACCTCGGGCTGGACCACATCGGCCATGTCTCTGGGCCCAGTAGCCCTCTGATCGGCCACAAACTCCGGGAGATGGACAGCATCCTGATGAAGATCCACACCTCACTGCTGTCCGAGGTGAGGCTTACTGTGGTGCGCCGGGCTGCACGAGTGTCAACTGTGCCAGCGACTCCTAAGAGATACCAAGTTCCTGAAGTGGACTCGAGACCTATGTAAATGCCATGCCCACCATCACACAGTTTGCCTGTAAGCACAGAGCATGGGCTCAGCCTCCCAGCAGCTCTGACTATGTCTACCATTGACCCATTCATCCCCCTCCTAGTTCTTGAATGCCTGTCTGGGCATCTGTAGAGCTTATACTGTAGCCAGGAAGGACAAGTGAGGATAATCACCAAGTACATAAGTATTCTAGGAAAACGTGGGGCAGGAGGAGGGACCAGCATCTGAGAGAAGAGTTGCGATTGGAGGCAGAATTATGAGAGCAGCTGTCCTTCAGGATGGGAGTAAGAGACGGGAGCAGAGCCTTGAAGGGAGGGAGGGGGCAAATGCGCCATCTGTGAAAGTGCATTCCAGGTGAAGAAAGTAGCAAAAGCAAGGAAGAGCCTGCCCTGCACCTCAAGGAGCGCAGAGGCCCTTGGCCGGAACCCTAGGCTGAGGGGCAATCCCATGTGACACATAACATGGGCATGATAAGGCATGCGTCTAGGCTCTCACTGTCAGCAGAAACCAGGCCCAAATCCTCTACCCTGAGAGGTCCTAAATAGAACCCTGCTGTGCTCCATGACCTCCATATGATTCTGTTATACTTATGATATTACTTGTTTTTGACCCTTTGATCTAGCTGTAAGCTCATAGGTTAAGAAAAAAGTCTAACTCATTTATAAAGAGTTATTATTTTAAAGTAAAGGTAAAATCTGAAGTTGTTTCCTTAACAAGATCATGTGTTCTCCTCAGTCTGAATGCAATTAAAATATGTTTTTCTTTGCCTTATAGGAGAGAGAGACTCTTGTACCCAATTTGCTAGTTCTTTGTGGTGATCATGGCATGTCAGAAGCAGGAGGTCACGGGGCCTCTTCCGTGGAGGAGCTTAACACCGCCCTGATCTTAATCAGTTCTGCATTTGAAAGAAAACCTGGTGAGGGTTTAGGAATGTTTACTACTTTAAAACTGTGTTCTGTGTATCTGTCTGGAAACTGTGTAAGTTTGAAACATCCCAAGCAATGTGAAGATGAAAATGGGGCAAGGGGTAGCCAGTATTTGGAGTTTAGATTTCTTGCCCCAATTTTTAAAATATAAATGTTCTTTTTAGGAATTTTGTTTTATGAATGTCATGGCCTGGGTATCTGAAACTTTAATAAAAATTACCAGTAGTTTTGGGACATCTGAACACATGTGAGCTGAAAGAAAAAAACATTAATAATTTTTAAAAATTTTAAGATTTTATTATCTATTTGAAAGAGAGAAAGAAAGAGAACACGAGCAGGGAAGGGGACAGAGGGAGAGGCACAAGCTGGCTCTCCGCTAAGCAAGGAACCCAGTGTGAGGCTTGATCCCAGGTCCCTGGGATCACAACCTGAGCCAAAGGCACACACCCAAACGACTGAGCCACCCAGACGCCCCAATAATCAAAATTTTTACAATCTTTTTTTTTTTTTACGATTTTTTCATTTATCTGACAGAGAGATCACAAGCAGGTAGAGGCAGCAGAAAGAGAGGGGGAAGCAGGCCCTGCTGAGCAGAGAGCACAATGCAGGGCTCGATCCTAGGACCCTGGGATCATGATCTGAGCCGAAGGCAGAGGCTTACCCACTAAGCCACCTGGGTGCCCCCCAAATTTTTATAATCTTTTGAAACTCTGAGGAGTCAGGATCGGTCAGAGCAGGACTAACTGAGGGCCTGTATGTCAGCATTAAGACAGCCCAGCTGTCCACCCCAAACACACATGGGCCGGCTTGCCTCATGGCCACATGCCCTATCTCTCCTTCACCCTGCACTTCCTCTGCTGCCTCAACTTTACAACACGCCTGCCCTCACCAGTTATTTCTGAGTTGGACACTCTCTGGCTTCCTCTTACATGACCCTTCAGTACCATTTGGCATTTCTGACCCCTCATTCTGGTAGCTCCCATTTGTCTGGTTTTCTTTGCACCTCACTTTGCTATCTAGTCTTTCTTAGCTTAGCTCCTGGCCCTGGCACTCTTTCTGGACTGCCGACTGCCTCCTGCCTCTATATTCAATTCTAAGATGATCTTGTCCGCGCCCATAGTTTTAAGTCCCATGAATAGGCTTGTCAGATTTATCCCACTGGCTGTCTCCTCTTTTCCAATCTCCAGACTGTCTACTCAGCTGCCTGTCTGACACCTTACTGACACCTCCACTTGGGTCTCCCAAAGGTAGAGCAACTGTGACAGCCTCATGTCTAATCTGCCCTCTCATATTCCCCTCCCAGCAAATGGCACCTTCATGTGATTCTTGCAGGTAGAAATGTGGGCATCCCCCCTTCACCATCTTTCTCCTCGCTCCTCACATTCCAGACCATCCCTGATCTCCGGTACACAAAACCTTTCAGTAGCTGAACTTTGGATCGATTAACAATCCTACGTGAGGCTTCTTTCCTACCTTGCAGCTTCATCCTAAACCATATTCACCATTACTCACTGTGTCCTGGCCTCTGCCCTTTGCACAGTCCTCCAGGTGACAAGCTCTTCCCCAGGTGCCCAGCTCCGTCATCATCAGCCCCTCAGCCTGCTTGTCCACTCATCCCTGGTTTCAGCTGACATCTTTTGCTCATCCGTGAGACCAAATTGCCCTCCCTGTGCTTGTCATTCACAGCAGTCCGCGCTCAGTGCCCTCTTTCTTTGCTTAGATTGTAATTACAGACTTGCCCGTGTGATGCGTGTAACAGCCGCCTGCTCTCTGCACTTCAGCCTGCAGTCGGGCAGGGCCAAATCTGTTTTGTTCGTTGGTACATGCCTACCTTGGGCCTAAACATCACCTGGTATGTGATGGCTGCCAAAAAGTATTGTTGAATGTATGAGTCTCCCACTTGAGCGAGGATTGTTTGGGGAAGAATCTCCATTGATTTCTTTCAATCTTTTTGCAGCACTTCCTCCTCTCGGACATCTAATCTCCTAAGATGTAAGTCCTCAGCTCTTGGGACCTGAGCCTTCCTAGTCTAGGTGTCTTAATGAAGCCTGTCTTCCAATGAGCACACACACTACCCACCAGAACACCTGCCTTCTACACCTGGCTTTCCCCCACTGTGTACCCAAAGAAGGGTTCCATGTGGCTCCCCTATGTGAGCGAGAGCCCCATGCCAGAAATGCCCTTTCCACTCAACCATGCAGCAGAGGTGGGCCAGGCACTGTGCTGGACACTGTGGGCAGCCTCCACCCTCAGGGAGCTTATAGTCTGCAGAGCAAAAGAGAGAACTAAGCCGGTGACTTTTATTACAGGGATGTTAGGGTCATTGTTGAACTCAAGTGCTGATGTTTCCTCTCTAAGGAAGGTTGTCCTCCTTGGGAGGCCTGACTGCATCTTCACTTCCAGGAACAGCCAGGGGGGCTAATTGTGCAGGACACCTGACAGGGTGGTTCAGGCCACTGACCTCAGTGCCAACAGTGGGTTCCAAGCTTTTTGTCTTTTATTGACTCCTATAAAGAGTGGTTATGTTCGGTTGTCTCATTATGCTTATTTTATGAGCCAGGACTGCCTTGCGGGTAGCCTGCTCAGAGTCGGTATTAATTTCAGGACAGTGTACCCCCAATTACCGCCTTACCCTCAGCTGCCAGCAACCGTGGATCTTTTTTCCATCTGTAGATTTGCCTCTTTTGGACATTTCCCGTGAATGGGCCCTGTAGTACATGGCCTTGTGTGACGGCTGCTTTCCCTTGGCTGAGTGCTTTCAAGGGTCACCCAGGTTGTAGTGGCGTGAGGACCTCTTTCTTTCTTTGGCTGAATTGTATTCCACATGACAGATAGACCACATCATGTATCCATTCGTTAGTTGATAGATATATGGGTTGTTTCCACTTTTCAGCTGTTATGGATAATGTTGCTATGAACATTTGGGAAGTTTTTTGCGTGGACAGATGTTTTCCTTCTTTTTTTTTTTTTTAATATTTATCATTTATTTATTTGAGAGAGAGAGAGCAAGACAGTGTGTGCAAGCAAGGGGAGGGGCACAGAGAGTGGGAGACAAGCAGACTTCACAGTGAGCGGGGAGCCCAAAGCAGGGCTTGATCCCCGGACCCTGAAATCATGACCTGAGCTGAAATCAAGAGTTGGACACTTAACTGGCTGACCCATGCAGGCGCCGTTGGACAGATGTTTTCATGAGGTATTGTGCCTTTTGTTTTTAAAAAATAGTTTTGCTGGGTAGAAGACTCCGAGCCGACCATTCCTCTCTCTTTCGGGACTTCTGGTGCGCTGTCCCGCTGCCCTGTGGCCTGCACGGCTTCTGATGGGACTTCCTCTCAGTCTGCCTGGGCTTCCCTTGTCTTGTCTGTCAGCATTTTCATTATAATATGTCTTTGTGTTTTGTGTTTATCCAACTGGGAGATCATTGAGCCTCTTGGATGTGTAGATTAATGGTTTTCGTCAAATTTGGGAAAGTTTCTGTTTTTCAGATTGTATACTTTTTATCACTCTGCCTTTAAATTTGGTGATTCTTCTGCCAATTCAGTGCAACTATAGTGAGTGAGTTTTTCATTTCGGTTATTTTATTTCTCATCTTCATGGTTTCCACTGATTCTTTTCTTTATAATTTCTATCTCCTTGTTGATAATCTCAACTGATGACACATTCTCATCAGACCTTCCTTGACTTGTCTATGCATGGTTTCCTGGAGCTCTTTGAACGTGTTTGCCATGGTTCCTTGGAAGTCCATCTATTACCTCTAGAGTCTGGGTCCTTTACTGGAAGGTTCTCTTGCTTTTTCTTCTGTTTGAGTCATAGTTTCCTGTTTCTTTGCTTAATTCTTAATAGTTTTCGGTATGAAAACTGACCATTTCAAATCATATGTTGCAGCAACTCTGGATGCTGACCCAGCCCCAACCCACCCCACAGCTGTCGTCATTGTTGTTCCCTTGTTTGCAAGCAGCACGGCTAGGCCACTTCAGTGGCTCCCTCTCTCCCGCAGTGTGGAGTCAGCTGTGGCTCCCATGCTGGTACAGCCACCCTGGGGTGCCAGCAGTCCCACTGATACCCTTTGCCTCTCTGTATCTCTGTGACAGCTATGCCAGGCTATTGCCTCTATTGCTGTCACACCCAGCTTCAGGCTGCACTCATTGCCAGCTGACTGCCTTATTTTTGACAACTTAAAATAAATGTGCTGCATAATCTGATCCCGTGTTTGAGCCCCTTGCGGGGTCATTTTCGAGGCCATTCTGTGAGGTGGTTCTGACCCGTCTCTCCTGGCCCTCTCTGTGAGAGCCCAGCTAGTTTGTGGTTTTAGCTTGTGGCTGTCACGAAGCTACCAGCCTCCACTCACCTGCCCACCTCCAAAATCTCCATTGTTTCAAGAGCATTCCTAGGCTTGAATTCACTACCTTCTGTTTCAGACAAAGTCAGTTCTTTTGTGGGGAGCTTTTCTCTGTTCTGTGGCCTGCCACAGGAAAAGCCTGTGGTCTTTTCCACTAGCATCTTCTGGGGGCAACCTCCACCCTGGAAACAGACTGGGGCAGAAGAAGAGAGAACCCAGATACTCAGCTGGGATTGAGCCTCTACACCACACAGCTGAGGAGGATGGGTGATGCTGGCAGCCTTTTCTCCCCAGAAGAGCTCAGAGCCCTCACAGGGACCCAGCGGGGAGGGAGCCCCGTGTTCTTTGCTGCACCCTATCAGCACGGAGTCTGTCCCACGGAGCTACGGGGGGAGGGAGGAAGTCATGGTTCCTCGGGTGCCTCACACTGCTCTGTTCTTACCAAGCTTTAGGAGATTTTCTTGAACAAAGATTTCTTCATTTACTGTATGCCCTGGATGGTTATATCATGGTGGCGGTGGTGCTTTTTATAATTTTTACCAGTTGCGCTTGTTTTCCTGGCAAGCCGATCCACAGAGCTCCTCAAGCCACCATTCCTGATAGGTCTTTAAAGACTTATTTTTATCCTACAGGTTTATGTCAATTTTTGTTGCTTATTCTAATAAAAATTAATCTTAAGAAGTTTGTTATTCTGAAAAATAAGCAGTTTTGAATTGTGTACCATGTGATTTCAGGTGCCCCAGCCTGCTACTGTCCACCCCCGAGCTCTGGCCTCATGCCTCTGTTCCACCTTCGCACAGGGCAGAGCTAAGATATTTTACGGTCTTCCTCCTGCTCACAGGATGTGAGCTCCGTGAAGGGAGGGACTTGGCCTTTTCTTTTCTATTCTAGCCCTCAAGCCCAGAATCGTGGCATGTACTCTCTGTGTCCTCAGTATTTGTTGATGGAAGGTGTGAAAGGCGGCTGAGCTGTACAGAGCGCATTGCAGGGGCCAGTGGAGAGGAGACAGGTGGGAGAAGGTCTGGGTGCTGAATGGGGAGAATGGTTTTCTGAAATGGTTTTCCTTCTTCTACAGGATAAAACCCACTGTGTAATGTGGCCTCCCTTGTAGTAGTATTACAGAATTACCATTCTCAAAATATTGCTGGTAAGAGCTAGTCACACTAATCAGTAGAGCAAAGTCAAGAGGCCAAAAATTGACCCCGGTAGATTTGGGCATTTGGTGACAAAAGGTGGCATTTCCCATTAATAGAGAAAAGACATCTGGAAGTGATGTCAGGACCTTCTGGGAAAAAATCATGCTGAGAATCTACCTTTTCTCTGAACCTGTGTAACTCGCAGATCAAAACATTTAAGTGTTTCTTAAAGACTCCTTATTATGTAAATTTTCAGATATACAAAAGTATTCAAAACAGTGTAATAAAGTGCACCACCCAGTTTCAGTGTATGGGCCAGTTACAGCCAATGTTTTTTTTCTTTTTCTTTTTTTTAAGATTTTTATTTATTTATTTGAAAGAGAGACAGAATGTGAGAGAGAGCGTGGTCAGGGTGAGGGACAGAGGGAGAAGCAGACACCTCGCTAAGCAGGACTGGACTCAGTCGCAGGAATCTGGGATCATGACCTGAGCCAAAGACAGCTGCTGCTCAACCGACTGAGCCCCCAGGCGCCCGTTACGCCCATTCTTTTTTTTTTTTTTTTTTTTTAAGATTTTACTTATTTATTTGACAGAGATCACAAGTAGACAGAGAGGCAGGCAGGCAGAGAGAGAGGAGGAAGCAGGCTCCCTGCTAAACAGAGCCCGATGCGGGGCTCGATCCCAGGACCCTGAGATCATGACCTGAGCCGAAGGCAGAGGCTTTAACCCACTGAGCCACACAGATGCCCCCTGTTATGCCCATTCTTATGTCTTATGTCCTCTAGCTTTTTTTCCTCTCCTCTTTTATTTGGAAGCAAGTCTCTGGAAGTTATGTACTTTTCTTACTTTCTGGATTCTGTTAGCACATTTGAAATACGGTATTCATTCCTTTATTCATCAGTGGTGGTCAGTGTTCAAATTTCCAAAGTCTGTCTCCCTCATTAGTTGTTTGAGTTAAGATCCAATAAGATCCATGCGTTTGGATTAGTTGATGTGTCTTCTTATGTCTCTTCCGTCTGTAGGGCCCCACTCCATCCTCTTCTATTTCAGCACAATTTATTTGTTGAAGAAACCTGGTTATTTGCCCTGGGGAGTCTTCCTCTGCACTGTCTGCTGATCTACCCTCTGTTCCTCTGTGAATCCTCTCTGACCAGGAGGCAGATTCAGATCCCATTGTTTTGGCTGGTTTTCCTAAGGCTGTTTCCAGCAGGATGCACACAGTGTCCGACTGTTTGCTGTTTGATGAAGCCAATAGCCATTGATGACCAACTAGTAATTCACTGGAGGTTGCAAATAGTGATATTTTAATTACCTAATTCTGTTTTTCATTAACTAGCCAGAACAATTCTGTAAGGAGAATCTTCCCTAATTTACTTTTTGTTACCTAACTACCATTTTTTAACATGAGATAGGAATAAAGATGAATTATTCTTCCCACTTAATTTCCAGTTCCAGATCAGTGAATTAGTTCACTGTGAGTTCGCTAGCGTGCTTCAGCTATGACCAACTAGTGTTTTGTGTTGTTGGTGTTCAGTAGCATTGTGAATTCATGGATTTAAGCATAGTTTGTTTCAATTCACCATAAATATTACCCTTTTTAATATTCAGATTGTCCCATCTTTGGCCAGGAGGAGCCTCTGATTCAGATTAGCTCCTGAGTCCTTCTAACCTGTAAGTCCCAAACACCTTAGTTTCTCTGAGGGCTCTGTTGCTGCCTCGTCTAAAAAGTTGTTCCAGCTTCCCGTGCACAGATCCTTGCCTAGACCTGGAATCAGCTGCTTTTCCCAGATTCCTTGGTCCCTTTCAGTGCAAAGGGATCTTTGAGGACCACCATCTCAGAACTAGCAGTACTCGTGGATACTTGTGTAGTTATCATTTCTGGACAAAGCAAGGAAATCTTTTTAAGATAAAATAGGTCTTGAGTTTGTATTGATACTCACAATCCACATTCACTACTGTAAAATGAAATTCATGGATCTTACATCTGTTCTCTCTGCCTCCCAAGCTTAGAATCCTGGTTGTCACCAGCCTTGGATATGAGTGTCACATAATGACCTACAGTAGTCCCAGAATAACACCAGCACCACCACCTTTATCGGTGCCAAAAGCAGTTTAAGGTGGGCTTTCTGTTTTGGGTTTTGTTTTATTTCAAATCAGTGCACTTAGTATAAGAAAATACTAGAAGAAAACAAATGATAATTTTGGAGTAGAAGTTTCTTTCTAAAAGTAACCCAGAAGCCGTCAGTGGAGGGTTGGTCAAGAAAAGGTTAATATACTTGACCAAATTAAAAAGAAAAAAAAAATTCTATACAACCAAAAAGTACCATAATCAATATATTGTTGTGGCATGGTGAGGCTGGGTGTTCCCTTTGCAGATGAGAACAGTCTGACAAAGTTGCATTCTTGTCCAAGGCATGAGCTAGATGGTGGCAAAGCAGGAGTGTGAGCCCAGTGTCCTGCTGTGGCACCCATTCTCCTTGGGAGGGGCAGTAGGACGGCCAACCATTGCTAGGACTTGAAGCCCTTCAGTTGCTTGGGCCATCAGTAAGCAGATGTCTTGTTTATTGGAGTTGGTTATAGGACTCGGACCAGCTGAATCCAGCCTCATTCTACTCTCCCCAGTTAGAGGTACCTTCTACTGGCCAGGAGCTGCTGAGATGCCTGTGTCCAGTTCTCAGCACTGTGTAGACCTCTCTGAACCCACGGGGTAGGGGTCGCCAGAGATCCCACCGGCACCCTGGTTCAGGGAAGGCCCCGTGCCCACACAGAATGAATGTTTGGTAAATTTGTTGACATAAACGCCAGTGAGGTGATTTCTGAATGAATATTCATGGAATGCTTTGAACAGGTAGATAATTGGTTATAGCAGGTTGAGGGAAGGACCACCATTGTACACACTTGAGAGCCTGTTGCTTAAACCACTTTCCTTTCTCTAGGTGACATCAGACGTCCAAAGCATGTTCAACAGACTGACTTGGCTGCAACCCTAGCAATAGGGCTTGGTTTGCCGATCCCGGGGAACAGTGTTGGCAGCCTGCTGTTCCCTACCGTGGAAGGGAGACCCGTGAGAGAACAGTTGAGGTTTTTACATTTAAATGCAGTGCAGCTCAGCAAATTATTGCAAGAGAACGTGCCATCCTACACAAAAGGTAACTCTGTTAATGACGATGTTTCCACTGCGCCTGGTGTTTTCCTGTTTGTTCGTGGTGTGCAGGTCTCAGTCTTTGACCGTGCTTCTGTTTTCTTACAACCATGATGGTCACCGTTAGCAGCACCAACAGATACAGTTATCTACATCAAGCTCTTTCATAAATGTACTCATTCAACAAATATGGACTTTTTTAACTAAGTTCCTGATTGGCTGAGGACCGTTAAAAGCGCCTGAAACACCAGGGCTCTGCCCTCATGGAGCTTACCTTACAGAGGTGGAGAAGGAGCAGCAGCTGTCAGATGGTGATGAGTACCTCAGAAAAAGGGTGTACTGGGGAAAGGATGGGGACGCAGGTGGGTGAGGGCTGTCGGGGCAGAGGCCCGGCTTTTGAGATGCAGAGGGAGCGTGTGGCAGATGCAGAATCCTACAGAGGGGATGTGTCTGCACCTTCAAAGGATGACCAGGGGACAGAGTGGCTGGAACAGGGTGAACTGGAGCAAGGCAGAAGGAGACGAGGTCAGAGGGATATGGAGGCCTTTCAGGCCTTAGAAGGGCTCTTAATTCCATCGTGAGCTAGATGAGGAACTCGTGCAGAGTCTGAGGTCTTCGAGCTGCAGTTTCAGAGGCTGTCTCAGGTGCCTATGTGGAAGGTTCTGCCTTGTGTTGTAGGAGAGTCTGAAGGCTGCTGCAGTGTCCCAGTGAGAGGTGAGATGAGGGCCCAGACAGTAGCGGCGCTGTGTCCAGGACAGACGATGGCATTCCGGATATATTTTTGAAGCTGGTACAGGCAGGGCTTGCTAATGGTGAACCAGAGAGGCATAAGGAGCAAGCTGGCGTGTTCAGCAGAACAGTGGAAGAATGGGATGACCATTACTAAAGTGGGAAGTAAGTGGGGTGCTTGCAGGATGAGGGGATTAGTGTTGAGGAAGCCAAGTAAAGAAAGAATTTTAGGAAGGGAGGAGTGAGCAGCCAAGTTGAATCCTGCTCAAGGTAAGATAGAATGAGGAACTGAGACTTGACCATTCACCTGGCAGGTGAGGTTACCAGCGACTTCGTCAGGGCACACAGTGCTGGGAGAAGGCAGAGCTGGAGTCGGGGCAGGGAAGGAGGTGGGGCGTGAGGATGGCTGTATTGTGAGGTGAACAGAGACCAACAAAGGATATGTTGTTTATATATTTTTTTTTTAATTAAAAGATTTTATTTATTTATTTGACAGACAGAGATCACAAGTAGGCAGAGAGGCAGGCAGAAAGGGGGTGGGGGGAGCAGGCTCCCTGCTGAGCAGAGATTCTGATATGGGGCTCGATCCCAGAACCCTGGGATCACGACCTGAGCTGAAGGCAGAGGCTTTAACCCACTGAGCCACCCAGGCGCCCCTGTTGTTTATAATTTTAAGCCGGGAGAAGCTAAGGGGTAAGAATGATCCAGAACAAGAGAGCGTATCTCCCCCAAGACCATCTTTTCAATTTATCTGACCGTCAAGTTGCATCAATGACAGCATGTTTGGTGCAGGGAGTGGGGCTGGTTTGGGAATCTGGAGACAGTCGACTCCTGGTCTGAGGTGCATTTAACGTGTTGTTGGCAGCTTTTCCTATTTGAGAAAGGGAGTACTAGTTAGTAGAGTGAATGCCTGAGTTGTAGGCTGGGCTGTGGAAGACCAGCAAGGACTAATGGGGCGCTGGGTATCCTGAACGGTGGGAGAGCTTAGGGGGCCAGCCCATTGTCCATGAGGTGGCCCCAGTGAGCAACTGTGTGAAAAGTGAGGCCGGCCCAGGTGCATATTTCAGTCCAGAGGAGAGTCAATATTTGTTTTCAAAAGTAACTTGTGAGTTTGGTAGCTTTTGAAAATTTGCTGTTGGTAATATGTGTCCTTTTTCCTCTACTAACATCTAATAAAACACCAAACAAAAGGGACGCCTGAGGGGCTCGGTAGGGTAAGCGTCTCCCTTGGGCTCGGATCATGATGTCAGGACCCTGGAATCTAGTCCTGGGTTAGGCTCCCTGCTTGGTGTGGAGTCTGCTTCTCCCTCTCCCTCTGCCCCTCCCACTGCTTGTGCTTTCTGTCTCCTCTCTCTCTGTCAGGTAAATAAATAAAATCTTTAAAAAAGAAACAAACAAGCTGTTAAACAACCACAGTGAGGGTTGTTTGCTTATTTCAGGAGGAGCAAGTAGGGAGAATTAAGCGCTGCAGTGGGTGCGGCCAGAAAGAAGCCCATGAGTTGAACATAGGCCAGTCCCTGGCATGAGAAAGCATTCAAGGGGCCTTATGCTCCTAGGATACCCCTCATCTATACCATCAGTGATCCTGTTTCCTGAGGCAAAACTAAGTACGTGTCTGACACCATAATCGATTTCAAGGCCTCCCCTAATATCCAGCCCAATCTGATACAACTCTCCCATCACTCCACTGACTTTCATTCCAGTGGGATCAACTTTTCTCACCTCAGGATCTTTGTATGTGCTACTCACATAGACTGGATGCTCTTCCTAGTTGTCACCTGGTGGATTCCTGGGCCAGCTTCCACTTCAGCTTCAGTGTCATACCTTCTTATCCCCCACCCTTCACACCAGATTTCAGTCCATTTCTTCAGTGTTACCAAAAGTCTCCCACATTCCCCTACTTAAACCTCCATAGCATTTTTCACAATTTGTACTACATGCCCATGTGAGAACCCAGCTAGATCACAGGCCCAAGCAGGCAGGAACTACACATGTTTGAACGTACCATGTCGTCAGTGCTCAGTAAATACTTGTCTGGATACATACACAGGTGTCCACTTCTCTGTGATTCTAGGTGGTTGGGTATAGACGCAGGTATCCGCATGTCTGTGTGACTTCAGGGTGGTGGGGTGTAACAATAAAGGTTTCCATCCTAGACCCAGACTAATGGAGTTTAGATCCCAGCTATCACCTGCCAACCCACGAGCTGGTGTCTGTGTGCCTCTTCTCTGGAGTGGGCTTGGTCATCGTGTGGGGCTGTCACACTGGTCACCAGCTGGTCACACTGGTCACCAACGCTTGGTCACTCAGTATCCACAGCAGTGGCAGGACTTCCAGCGTTTGGGCTGTGCTCAGGGTTATACAGCAACCCTAACCCTAATCCTGAAGGACAGGGCCTAGACCACCTTAGAATAGCTCTGCTGGAGGTTGGAAGAGCACAGTAAACACCAGGGAGTCTCCGAAAGGCAGTTCTTGCTTTGCAGACTAGTTGAGTCACCAGTAAGTCTGGTCCAGCTCCAGAGGGAAGCAGCTTCCTGATGCTGAGCTGCCTGCCAGTGCCGTTCCAGAGTGGGAGCCACTGCGTTTGGGGCTGGGCTTCAATCCAGGTGCTGTTCTGCCAGCCCTAGCTGTGTGCTGGGATGGATCTTCTAGCTCGGCATCACGGCAGGAGGGGTCGGGATGTGTGAAGAAGGGAAGCAGGTTAGAGATGGATGCAGTCAGTCCACAGTGGGAAGTGGATGTGGTGGAAGAGGCGTCAGGCCACTGCCTGCATGGTCCTCACAGTGTGTAAGCTTCGGAAAGATTTGTAACACCAAGGGCCTGGTAATGTAATGCCTTTCTGGGCTGTTTTTGGTTTTGTTTTTTAAAGATTTTATTTATTTATTTGTCAGAGAGGGAGAGAGAGCATGCACTAGCAGGGGGAGTCGCAGAGGGAGAAGCAGACATCCCACTGAGCAGGGAGCCCGATGCGGGGCTCCATCCCAGGACCCTGGGATCATGACCTGAGCTGGAGGCAGACGCTTCACCAACTGAGCCACCTGGTGCCCCTGGGGTGTTTCTGTATTGCACATTAAAGAAGAAGAAAAGCTTGGAGAGAGACTGAGAGAAAAGGGGGAGGAGGAGGTAAGGCCAGGGGAGGGAGGGAGAGAATGGGCATCAGAGCAGAGGGCACGCACATCTATCCGTGTTGTGTGCTGCATTGTGCCTCGGGCCGTGGCAGGCTGGCAGGTGGGCAGGATGTCTCAGGACTCATGAGCATCATCGGCTGTTAGTTTTACTGAGGCACTGGAGGCCACTCCCCAAGGAATGATAGTTTCTCTTCACTAGGTACCAGGCTTTATGCTCATACCACGTGCTGCGAATAGCTGAATACGTTGAAGTTATAAATGTGTGTGACTCTCTGTGATTTCTGCATGTAACCCTGTCCTCTTCTTGTTAGAGCCTGGATTTGAGCAGTTTAAAATGTCAGAGAGGTTGCATGGGAACTGGATCAGACTGTACTTGGAGGAAAATAACTCAGAAGTCCTTTTCAACCTGGGAGCCAAGGTTCGCAGGCAATACTTGGAGGCCCTGAGGACCCTGAGCCTGTCCCTGAGCAGACAAGTGGCCCAGTACGACATCTACTCGATGCTGGTGGGGACTGTCATGGTTCTGGAGGTACGGGTGCTTGTGTGCAGTTATGGCTCAGCTATTAGACTGATTTCATACCTCAGCCAGAATATTGTAGTTTAAAGCATATAAAATACTATTTTTTCCTAAAAAAGGGAAAATTCCAGTTTCCGTGTTTGTTGAAGTCTCTCATTGTGTGTCCTCATGCCCGAGGTATCCTCAGGTGTCAGGCGGCTGTGCTCCACATGGCTGCATGCATACGTTCTTGGCAGGTCATCAGAAATCGTGTTTATTGGGCTTTCTTCTGTTTCCAACATTCGAACAGCTGGCATAAGGTCAGGAGATAGGCTTTTTCTGAACAGTTCTCTCCAAGCCTAGCTGTCGTGGACACAACTGTTTTTTTCCCATTCCAGGTTCTAGTGCTGCTCCTAATCAGCATCCCACAGGCTCTGAGCAGCAAGGCTGAACTGGAGGTCCCTCTATGGTCGCCTGTGTTTTCCCTGCTGTTTTATTTGGTGTTCCTGGTTCTTTCTGCTCTTCACGTCATTGTGTGCACCTCGGCTGAGAGTTCGTGCTATTTCTGTGGCCTCTCGTGGCTGACGGCAGGTGGAGTGATGGCACTGATCTCTGCACTGCTCTGTGCGGTTGTGTCTGCTCTTGCCAAGGTGTTTGCTGATGGGAGACTCCTGAGGAAGGTAAGACTCATTTTTCCACGTAGGACACTGGCCATTGTCTCTTACTTCAGCTGGTCTTTGATTTGTCAGATGCTGGTAAACCCCAGGTTTGTATATCAGGCGGAGTCAAGGAGCCAAGGAGAGGAGGCCATGCTTCAGAGGGGCCAACATGTGAGCATCCTGACTGCTGACACTCAGATCTGTGTTGTCAGGTCACATGCCCCTTTTCTTTATGGGAAAGACAGGGTCCCCGTGAGTGTAAACATGGCACTGCACAGAGCCGTTGGTCACACATGAACAGGCAGTTGGCTGATGGGACAGTGTGTGAATCAGACATCTCTCTGCCAGTGTTTGAACTGCAGCCAAGGGAAGAACACTTCAGAGAGAAAAGAGTCAACTTGTTAGACCTTCCAGGAAGGTCAGCAGGAGGCCGGGACCCTGTCCTCATCCTGCCCTCCTTGGGAGTCCATCCTGCCTTTTCTTTTCAAGACTGACATTTTCTTTGAGATTTCTTAGAATCTTTGGCCTCTGACACCTTTATTCATGGTTGTGCTGGCAGGCCAGTGAAGCAGAGGGGGACAGCCACAGCTGCTCCATGGTGCCTGGAGCCCAAGGAACTCAGGGAAGTGATTCCAGCTCCCTCTTACCACCCCAACCCCTGCCCAGTGCAGCTGCCTCATCTCGGAGCCATCTAATACCCTTCCCTGCGTGCGTGTGTCCAAGGAGCTCATGGGTTGTTGTTCATAGTGCATTTCTGTTTCCCATCAGAGCATAGGTTTCCCTAAAGCCGTTTGATTCCCTGGGACCTAAATAGATTCATGGCATCTCTCCTTTCTTACACAAGCTGTACATGATAAATAGAGTAAATATTAAGTAGTTATCAACTAATATCATTAAATTCTCATCTCTAATTGTAAATGCTTTCAGTTAGTGTATTTAAAGGATAGTGCTGGGATGCCAACTTTATTGTTTCAATAGAATTGACCATTTTAATGAAAACTTGTCTGGATTTCTGGAAAATTCATAGTGAAATTAGATGTCTGCTTTGGTAGAATATATCCTGGGGATGCTTTGGTTCGAAATAGCAGGAGCTGACTTTGGACCACCCCTGAAGACCTCAGGCTCCCAGGGAGAGGGTGAGGGTTCCAGGAGGGCTGGTAGGTGAGCTCTCTGAGCTGCAGCACTGCCCAGATGGTGTGGGTCACTCAGCTTAGGACTTGCAGTCCAGGGTGACAACTGGCTGTACCCCAGGAGAGTAGGCCGTCCCATAGAGTGGAAGATGGGTGTGGGGCATGAGGGGCAGCAGGTACCTGTCATAGCAGGTGATGCTCTGTGAGCAAGAACTTTTAAGTGCACGTGGTGGGATTTGTGTCATTTTTGTATTTTTCCCTCACGAAATGCATTTTCCTTTTATAGAATCCAGCTCATCCAAAGGCACGATGGTCGGAGTTAGATGTCCTTATCTTACTGGGGACCCTGGGCCACGTGCTGAGTCTGGGTGCGAGCAGCTTCGTTGAGGAGGAGCACCAGACCTGGTATTTCCTCATCAACACCCTGTGTCTGGCTCTGTGTCACGAGCTCTACAGAAACTGCTTTCTGAGAGACGACTGTGAGCCCCAGCCGTGCTCACACGTGGAGCAGGGACTCGTCAGCAGTGAGCCAGCATTATCGGACGGGAACATCCACTGTAACGTGTCCGAGCCCCACAGAGTGTCTAAGAGCCCTACTTCCCTTGACACGCTCAGAGGCTACGAGAAGTGGATGGTGTTAGCAAGCCCATGGGTGATACTTACCTGCTGTCGGCTGCTGAGGTCACTCAACCAGACGGGTGTGCAGTGGGCCCACCGGCCTGACCTGGGGCATTGGCTCACCAGGTAAGAGCAGGAGCCATGGCCTTAGCCAGACCTTTCATGGTTGACTGGCCACACACAGAGTCTTTTTCAAAATGTAGGCCTGTTTTTTGTATTCAGAGCAGAAGTGGTATTTAAGATCTGAAGAAATGGAAAAAAAGACCGTAAGCCATGAATTAATGTTGAAAGATGGATTTATTTGTTTTTTTTTTTAATTGCTGAATCACTGTATTTGTTTATGTTTGAAAACCTTCGAGTTTTAAAATGACAACTGCAGCAAGCATGTAGTTTTGTCACTTGCTGCCACCTCCCTGACAAGGTAGGGCTGGGGCCAGGGTCATGCTCCCTCCTGCCACCCACTCCTCTCTCCACCCTGAAGCCAGTGGCTGGACAGCCTCGTCCAAAGTAGAACAGAGGGGGAGCACGAAAGTAAAGAGAGGGAACTGGGGCAGAAAAGGTCAAGATTTGGCTGTATCGGGGTGCCTGAGTGGCACAGTCAGTTAAGTGTCTGCCTCTAGATTTCAGGTCAGATCGTGGTCTCGTGTCTGGCTCCACACTTAGCATGGTGTCTGCTTTGAGATTCTCTCTCCCTCTGCTTCTGCCTCTACCCCTACCCCTGTGCATTCTCGCTCCCCCCTACCAAAAAAAAAAAAAAAAAAAAATATATATATATATATATATATATATGTGTGTGTGTGTGTGTGTGTGTGTGTGTGTGTGCTATATTGTGTGTGTATATATTTTTTTATTTTTAAGATTTCTTATTTATTTATTTGACAGAGAGAGAGAATACACACAAGCAGGGGGAGTGGCAGAGTGGAGCCCAATGTGGGGCTCGATCCAAGGACCCCAGGATCATGACCTGAGCCAAAGACAAACACTTAACTGGCTGAGCCACCCAGGCACCCCAGTATTATACCTCTTAATTGTCAGTGAAAACTTAGAAACTAAAGTAGAAGGAAGAGAACAGAATGGACATTTGTTTCCTGTTGCTGTGAAGAACTTGGATGAAATCATCAGCAGGAGGGGTGCTGGGGACAGTGCCAGACATGTTCCTAAAGAAGGGAATGCCAACGGAAAGAGAAAGGACATGCTCATCCTCCTGGGGATCGGGAAGCTTCAGGTCAAACAACAAGGCATGATTTTACTCAGAGTCAGGTGGACACACAGAAGGAAGTGATAGAACCCAGTCCGGGTATGGAGCAGAAGACCCCTGACCACATGCTGCCATGGTCCTTTGGAAAGATACCTGGAATCACCCATCAAAAGCTATAAAAATCATTCCTCTGGTCAAATAATTCTGGTGGGAAATTTTTCCCAGGTGTTAGTAACTCTGTTAGCAAACCCCTGGCAACCACCGGAGTCATAGGCAGCTTTTTCTGGGTGCCTGCCATGTGCCTGCTCATTGCATTTTCACAGCAAGCCTGCACAGAGCTCACTGGCCTGTCCTACCTCAGGAGAGGAAGCAGAAGGAAGCTGAGGCACCTGCCCAAGCATGTGATTTTGGGAGAGCGCTGGGATAGCCCAGTGGCCTCACTTCTTATTTTTTCTGGAGAGTTGAAGCAGTGCAGGAGAATGTCCTGATTGCCAGCCCAGATGCCTTGCCCCCAACTCCTCAGTCTGGACCCTCCTCCAGCAGACTGGGTACGGCCTCTTCCTATCAGGATGCTCGCCTCCTGAATCACCAGTCTTCCCTGTGCTGCTGAATTCTTCCTGTCTATGAAGAGGCTGCTGTGCGGTCCTGTTTCTCCTTCATAGCAGAGCTTCTGGGGAGGCGTATAAACTTACCTTACTTATTGCTGTTTTCAGTTGTTATAATTAACAGTCCAGGAGAATGCACAGAACACATTTTATTTTTTTTTCTCTACAAGACTTCATTCTTTTTTTTTTTAAATTTCTTTTCAGCTTAACAGTATTCATTGTTTTTGCACCACACCCAGTGCTCCATGCAATACGTGCCCTCTCTAATACCCACCACCTGGATCCCCCAACCTCCCACCCCCCGCCCCTTCAAGACCCTCAGGTTGTTTTTCAGAGTCCATAGTCTCTCATGGTTCACCTCCCCTTCCAATTTCCCTCAACTCCCTTCTCTCCATCTCCCCAAGTCCTCCATGTTATTTGTTATGCTCCACAAATAAGTGAAACCATATGATAATTGACTCTCTGCTTGACTTATTTCACTCAGCATAATCTATTCCAGTCCCGTCCATGTTGCTAAAAAAGTTGGGTATTCATCCTCTCTGATGGAGGCATAATACTCCATAGTGTATATGGACCATGTCTTCCTTATCCATTCGTCCGTTAAAAGGCATCTTAGTTCTTTCCACAGTTTGGTGACCATGGCCATTGCTGCTATAAACATTGGGGTACAGATGGCCCTTCTTTTCACTACATCTGTATCTTTGGGGTAAATGCCCATTAATGCAATTGCAGGGTCATAGGGAAGCTCTATTTTTAATTTCTTGAGGAATCTCCACACTGTTTTCCAAAGTGGCTGCACCAACTTGCATGCCCACCAACAGTGTAAGAGGGTTCCCCTTTCTCCACATCCTCCCCCACACATGTTGTTTCCTGTCTTGCTAATTTTGGCCATTCTAACTGGTGTAAGGTGGTATCTGAATGTGGTTTTAATTTGAATCTCCCTGATAGCTAGTGACGACAAACATTTTTTCATGTGTCTGATAGCCATTTGTATGTCTTCATTGGAGAAGTGTCTGTTCATAACTTCTGTCCATTTTTTGATATGATTATTTCACAAAACACATTTTAAAGGGCAACAGTGAATGGACACCCAGGTGACCGCTTCCCAGAGCAAGGACAAGGGCAGGGCCAGGCCCCAGCATGACCCCTGTCACCACCTGCTGTCCCTGGGCCCACGTCTTGACACTGGCCACATCTTTCCTCTGAGTCTTTCCTGGGTAGTTTTTCCACTGATGTTTATTCACTTGGCAAGACAGTCACTCATCCACTTAACTCTGAGCATCTGGGTTTTGTGAGCAAGAACTATGGTGAGTGACACAGAAGAGAACCCTGCCGTCCAGCGCAGCACTCCCCGAGATAGCAGGATGGTGACAAGGGCCAGGCAGAGAGGGGGGCCCGGCTCTGCCGTGACAGCTTCATGCTCCAAGTGGTGACATCCAGCGCCTCTGCAAAGTCTCCCCACCTGACAGCGGGCAGACTCTCCAGTGAGTCAGTCTGTGCCAGTGAGTGAGCAAGAGAGGGCCACACCGGCAAGTGCTGGTCTCCCTGCGCAGCGTGTGCCCTGGTAAATCCAGTGAGCCCGGAATCTCCTCACCTCCGGGTGGGGAAAGGGGGGCTGCCAGGGGAGCCAGTGGGTGGCGTTTTGTACAGGGAAGGCCTGGAAGCAGGGGTTGTTTGTGAATGGAAACAAGTCTGGGGGAGCCATCCTTCATTTGTTGTATTTTAAGAACCTTTGAGTTTAAATCACCAATGATTTTCTTTTCTTTTTTGCTTTTCAGAAAAATCAGCTATCTTTAATACAGTTCTTAGAAAGCCACTCAGCGTAGACCCATGACATCGATGGTTATACTTGTTGGTAATTTGGGGCTCTTCCATTTCATTTCAGCTCTGATCACAAAGCTGAACTCTCCGTTCTGGCCGCCCTTTCGCTCCTCATGATTTTCGTGCTAGTTCAGAGGAGGTGCTCCCTGACGTCGAAAGTAGCCATGGCACTTGGCCTGCTGGGCGTCTATTGCTACCGGGCAGCCATTGGAAATGTCCTGTTCCCATGGCAACGAGACAGCAAAGACATTTCAAAGTAAGTGCACTGGCAAATCAATGTCATGTTTTATGTAGTAAAGCAGGCCATGCAGTCTTGAGAACTTTGGAGTGGTTCCTGTGAAGTGTGATCTCAGCAGTTACTAGACCTGACAAGGAGAACCTCAGCGAACAGGTTCTTCTAGCCTCTTTGCTTTGGTAGGAGGGAGACAAGTAATGCAGTAAGGTCACTGAGCTTTCCTTTTTAAAAAAGGGATTCTCTTGAAATAAGGAATTTAAAGGATTCACTTTTGCTCAGTTAAGACATAGTAACAGGAATTATAAAGAATGGATGCTTACTAGCAGTTGGGAAACAAAGCACACCAGAAAAATCAGTTTTCTCATAATTTACAGTGAACTCCAGGGGTGGGGAGTGTCCCCCCTGTTCTGAGTCATGAAGGCCACTTTTTGTCACAAAGTGGCAGCTTTTCTTTCTTTAATGATGATTGTGGGATGGAGTGAGCAGAACCATCCTGGAAGCTGTTTGCACAATGTGTTAAGAGCCTTGAGTGTGTCCAGCCTCTGACCGGGGCGCCATCTTACAGAATGTAAGGAATCCAACCAGAGAGGAGGCCTGAAACCAGGACATAAGCAGGCTCTCTGGAAACTGGAAACAGGTGCACGTAGTACAGAACAAGGTAATTGGCCACCAGCAGTGGGATGAGCCTCTAAATGCACTTTGTGCTGACTAGTGTGTTTTCATAATGTGTTTTCATGTGAAGATGTGGGTGAACTGCATCTATGAAACTGTGGTATGACCCCAGCTTGTGAAGTACATATTGTTTTATGTTCATATGAAAGGCTAAAATAGGTAATTGGTTTTGAGTATATTTAGGACATGGAATCATAGGTGGCTTGTGGTCTTCCTTTTCATGCTTTTTTTTTTTTTTATTGCTTTTCTAATCAGAGAAAGAAAAGCAAATGTCATTCTTCTCTGAAAAGGTCAAGGTGTTAGCTGAGGGCTGTGACCAGGCTGGGTGGGTGTCCAGGAGCCACGGGACACATCTGGAAGCCAGACCCACCAATGGTAGAGGCAATTGAGGTGACACCAAAAGCCTGGCTGAGGCGACAGCAGGGTGGCAAGCCTTCTCCTGAGGCAGTGAGGTCAGGTAGGGGGAGGATAATGGGGAGACATCTCAATGACTGTCCACTTCAGAGTCCTGACTCTGAGCAGATGCCAAGGCTAGGCGTCGTGTCACGTTTGATGGTGTTCAAGTGTGAAACATGAATAAATTCCTCATTTCCTCTCAGATCAATGCACCTAATTTCATCATCACTCATCTCAAGACTTGGACCACTTGCCGTTTTGGATGCTACAGTGTACACCTTGTTGGTGTCTAGAGCATAGGCCACCGCAGCCTTTCATTAACCTGCAGTGCTTGGCTCGCATTCTTCCTGGAAAATGCTTCCTTCCCACCCCCATCTACCCTGGTTCTAGATCCCTCTCCCTTCTAGGTCTGCTCCAGTACTAAGGCCATCCCAATTTTAGCTCCCTCTGCTTCCAGCTCTACCCACATTCTAGAGCCGTCCAGGTTCTAGATGGCTCTAACCGCTGCTTCTCACTGTGTAGTCTGTAGCTGTCCATCAGTAATAAAAATCTTCCTTTACTTCTGACTTTCTTCACCACTCTGAAGCCCAGGCTTGGCTGGAGTGGAAGGTCAGATTGCCATGATCCTAGGCATGTGGGAATGGCATTGAATGGTTTAGGGCAAGGAGGTGGACCCCTTGAAGGCATTCGCTGGTGCTCTCATTTCGTGTTCACCACAAACACTGCCCTGGCATTCCTCCGCCCTGATGACTTAGGGCCTTGGCTGATTGCTCCTTCTTTAACTCTTGTGGGTCAGTTGTCAGCGTTCTGTTTAGCACACGCCTTGGTGACAGGGTTGCACCTGACCCCAGCTTCTAGGCCAGCGTGTGACCCCCTGGGCAAGTGTCTGCACGCGGGAGGAGGCATGCAGCAGACAGTGGTCTGAGTGTTTGGATTAAACTACACTTTAAGAAAAGGGATTTTTGTAAATGCATAAACCTCCCTAAGAAAATCTAAGATAAGAAGATTCAGTTTTTCCAAACAAATACATTATTATAGTAATGATTTCATTTAAAATTTTATTTACTTAGCATTACTTTAAGTGATCAGCTATTCTTATATATAGAAAATATTTGACTTATGAAATTTATTTAAAATATGGGTTAGACTGGGGCGCCTGGGTGGCTCAGTGGGTTAAGCTGCTGCCTTCAGCTCGGGTCGTGATCTCAGGGTCCTGGGATCAAGTCCCATGTCGGGCTCTCTGCTCGGCAGGGAGCCTGCTTCCTCCTCTCTCTCTGCCTGCCTCTCTGCCTGCTTGTGATCTCTGTCTGTCGAATAAATAAATAAAATCTTTAAAATATGGGTTAGAGATACATATGTTTTATAAGATGAAATTTTTTGATAGAGCATCATAAATTATAGCCTTTACAAATAATTGGAAATGAAGTGCTAAATTCTCTTTTTTTAAAGATTTTATTTATTAATTTGAGAGAGAGAGAGATAGGGAGAGAGGGCACAGGCAGGGGGAGGGGCAGGGGCAGAGGGAGACGCAGACCCCCTGCTGAGCAAAGAGCCTGGTATGGGGCTTGACTCCAGGACCCTGGGATCATGACTGGAGCCAAAGGCAGATGCTTCACCAACTGAGCCCCCTAGGCGCCCCTCAAATATTTCTTAATAATCCTTAATACTTGTGTGCCACACGCTTTCCCTGTGTTCTCTTAATTCCCAAGACAGCTTATGAAGTATATGTACCATTTCTCTTCATTTTAGGAATGATGAAGTGAGCGTCAGAAGCCTTAACTAACTTGCCCCAGCAACAGAGCCAGGAAGCGGCAGAGCCCAGACTAACATGGCCCTGTCCTTCTCCAGGCCCCACAGTGTGCACTACACTGTTGTGTGTGTATGTGTGCTTGGTTGTAAACATGTCCAAATGTATCTTAACATTTTGAATTTAGGGACATTTCTGACAGAGCTTGACCTTGTCCTGTTGCAGTGGTCTTTCCGATTCACCGTGAAGCAGATAGATGGTTTTTCTGGCACCCTGTAGGTGATGGCTCTTATCCTGCACCAGGCCGTGTTCGGGCCACATGAGCGCAGTTTCCCAGAGGCCAATTCCATTGGATTAGTGCACAGAGAGGACAGGCCTGCCAGCCTCTGGGCGAGGGTGTCCTGGAGGGCTGATATGCAGAAGCAGACACCCCCCCTTCCACAGAGTTACCCAGGTGGGCGGGAGCTGTGGCTTGTTTAGTCAGCTAAGTAGACACATGGCTTTCATGGGAAGAATATATATGAGTTTTTCAAGCTGGTGCTAACAAACCAAACTTGTTTTGCTTTTTTTTTTTTAGGGGTGTTATTGAAGCTCGTTTTGTTCATGTCTTTGTCCTTGGCATTCTGTTCACGGGCACCAAAGACTTGCTTAAATCTCAAGTCATTGCCGCAGACTTCACAATCAAGACTGTGGGTTTATGGGAGATATATAGTGGATTAGTTCTTCTGGCCGCTTTGCTTTTCAGGCCACATAATCTGCCAGTCTTAGTGTTGAGCCTCTTGATTCAGACACTAATGACTAAATTCATCTGGAAGCCTCTGAGGCATGATGCAGCTGAGATCACTATAATGCATTATTGGTTCGGTCAAGCATTCTTCTATTTCCAGGTAGGTTTTCATTATTATTGTGGAAAGTCTGTTAACTTTCTGTATGTCACATATCTTTTTTCTTTGAGAAAAGCTTACCATAGTTTGGAATGTTAAAAAGGTTGTTTGGTAAAGGAACTGTCAATGTGGTGTGGGGAATGATGCTTAAATCCTATGTGCGTTTGATAGGATAAAATACGCTTAGTTACTTAAGACGGACACCCTCAGTATGGATCCAGGAGTGCTTAAGACAGTACGTGGTTGTGTACTGATCTGTTTACCATGACCTGTTCGGGACACACATCACAGTTCCATTGCTTTCCCTGATGAGGCAATTACCGGACTCTCTGCCCTTCCCCTGGCCATCAGTGCTGGATGCTGTTGGGTGTCCTCACTCGGTCGTGGTCATCATGTCTTCTCCCCGGTGTTAAAGGGCCCACCAGAGGAAAGTCTAAGCCACCTCCAGGATGCACCGTAGTATTCGCTTACATGCTTGGAGTGGCACCTGGACAAGTGGACAAAAGGACCAGCTCCTAGTCTTGGAGGGACTCATTTCCATCCCAGCCTTCCTGCATTTCTGCCCTGGTTCAGAGGGCCCCACCCTCCATCTAGTGGCTGCTTCTGGTACCCTCGAGGGTGGGCACAGCTCCCCACACTCCCCTGCTGGCTTCACACCCTCTGGTGGAGGAACTATGCGGAAGGCCCTGAGCACTCTGTTCTGTTTTGCCGTCTTTAAAGTGAGGTTCTGTACTGTCTCTGCGCACCCTCTTCATTCAGTCCTTAGGAGCACATGTGGTGTGTTTGTCCCAACAGGTGGGCCTGGGGCTTCTTCCATGCTTTGTTGGTACTCCTGGTGTCACCCACAGAGCACCTCCCTCACTGTTCTCTGTCTGTTCCCAGAAACCCAGAGGGGGTGAGGAGGAAGTTCTAGAAATCCATAAGTCCTAGAGAATGTAACCTGACCCTCAAACCCTCTTTACCATCCATCTTTCCTGGAGGACCCCTGTACTCTGTCCAGCCCTGCACGTGGGTAGCTGTAGCCCCTAACACTGGTGTCTGGCACTTCTAAGCCAGGCGGCCTCTGGCAGGCACCTGCTGTGCCCTCGTCTCATCTATAAAATGGGCCACTCAACAGCTTATCTCCTCTTTGGCTGCTGTGAGGACCAAGTAGTGACAAACAGGAGGTAGGTATCCTGCGTAGTTGCTCTCGGTGCTTGCCGGTGTTCCTCAGGACCTGTAGGGGAGGCCTGACTGGGGTCTATAGGACCTAGAGAGTGATCGGACCTCCCTGGAGTCGCTGCCCCATCCCAGGAGGTGTTGGTGACCGAAGACCACACTAATGACCAGCATGCAGCGCCTGGAGAAGTGCTGGTCAGCTCCACCCTGTGCAGGCTGGCCTCTGCTGAGCCACGCAGTGGTTCAGCTGTGTGTGTCTCCGTGGTGTCCAGTAGCCCCATCTCAGACACCACAGCTTTTCTTACCAATCAGAAGAAATGTAAAAGGTTACCAGCCTCACGGATGTGAGGGAGTGCAGTTTGCCCAGGAATTCCAACTCAGAAGGGGAGAAGGATGAAGGAAGCTGTTGTAAACACCAGCACAAGTCGCAGAGGAGAGAGACGCGGGTCTGGAGTCAGCCTCTGGGGGAGATCTGCTTGGCCTTGTTGGCAGCGGCTCTTTCATGCTTAGCCATTCACTGTAGCTGATGTATTGCTGTAGAAGGACTTCAGGCTTTGCTAAGCTTTCCAGAAGTTTCTAGACGGCCTGTCCGTCTCAAAGTCCTCTCTTTGAAAGTCACACACAGGCCTCATCTTGGTGGTGGCCTCCATCCAGTTCTGTGTCTCTGATCACAAGTGCCTTGGTGGGGAATGGGAATGCCATCACCATGGAAAATTGCCAAGCCCCCTCCCTTATCCAGTTCTGGGCACTGTGCTGGACAGCAAGCATGTCCGGTGAGCACAGAACACTCCTGCCCCAGAGGTGCGTGGATAGCCAGGGCTCCACATAGGAGTGGCAGTTGGTCACATGGTAGACCCTACTGGCACAGATGACGAGATTCTGGTGGTTTCCCTCTTAGCTCAGAAGAAGAAGGTGTTTGCTGGTTAGGCCCTCTGGCCTATGCTAAGGCTTTGGCATCAGGAAGAGTGATGGAGCCACTGTCACGCCCCTAGTGAGGAGACCACCTCACATTCACTATGCTCCTCTGTGGCCATATTCCATGGGGAGTGACGAGGCGTCCATAATGGTACATGGTGCTGGTGCTTGGCAGTGGAACGCACGTGTCCAGGAGCCCCGGTGCCCCTGCAGGAACACCGTGGTCTGTGCTGGGGGTCTTTCGGCACACAGAATGAGCACAGACCCTGGTACATCAGGCAGTGACCAATAGCAAGGCGGACCTCCCTCGTCTCAACGCTCCCCCTTGCCCTTCCCTCGTGGTCAGGTTTCCTGGGAGAAGACCTACAGGCTTGCTGCCCCCCCCCTTCCTGCCCTCAGCGCGGGGACTCCTGATAGTACAGGGGTTGGGAGTGTGATGCCCAGCTGGCCTCCTCTGGCGTGTTCTGCCTGTTTCCCACCAGTTCCCTGAGAGTCACAATGGCACCACATCAGAACAGTTGAGGATTAAATGAGTTAATGCAAGTAAAGCAGCAGAGCAGGCGGCCTGGACCATAATGGTCTGTGGCCAACCCTCTCTTTCCGCGACTGAGGCAGCTTCAGTGGGACCTCCATCGACTTCCCAGTGCTGGAGCCACGAGTCTGTCGTCATCACGCCTCCCCTTGCTGCAGCGCTTGGGGTTCTTGCTCTTCCCTCCTCTCAGCAGCTCTGGGAGTTCCTCTGTCTACAGCGAGGGGCTTCTAAGTAGGAATTAGGTCATCAGGAGAGAGCCTAGGCAGCCACGGGCAAAGTGGATGAAGGGGAAGCTGCACAGTGGAGCTTGCTGTCAGGGGAGGGGCCTGCTGTAAGAGGGGTGTGAGGACAGGAGTGAATGCCTGTCTTTGAGATATTTTGGAGGTCTGCCAGCATGACCTGGTGGCCACCTGGAGTGACGCAGCAAAGGAGGTGGCAGTGGAGTTCCACTGTCACATTTGTGAAGCCAAAAACCCCCTCTGGAGTTGTGTCCTGGGTCATTAAGAAGTGGTTCCAGGAGGGGTCTTAGATGGACCAAGGCAGATGTCAGACTTAAAAATGTCCTGAGTAGTTGAGGAAAGGACACCAGCAGTGATAAAGACTACATGTGGAGAGAAGAGCTGAATCTTGAGAGAGGTTTCCCTTGGATGCAAACCCCACCTTCCTGGGCAGGGTGAGCTGTACATCCCCCAATCCCCCCACCCCACCCCCACCCCGGGGCTGGGCTGTGACCTGCAAGGTCTCGGGTCTCACACGTCAGCTAGACACCTAGTGGCCAAGCCCTCCCAGTGACTAGCATGCCCTGTCCTGCCTACCAGCCGTGTCCACCTGTTGCAGAGGCCATATGGCAACACTGCCCTCAGCCTCTCCTTGGCCACTTTGCCCCCCATGGCCAGGTACAGCCCTCAGACAGGTCCTTGCGCAGGGAGGTCGGCGTGTCTGTCTCAGGTAGATAGAGCTGAAAAGAGTTTGGAATTTGCCATGGTGCATCAGCAGACTTACATTTTTTGAGTTTCTTAAAGGTAGAAGACATTTCACTTGCTCCTCCCGACCTGGAGCGAGGTAGGACAGGAGAGGGTGGGGGCTGGGGCTCCTGTGTGTCCATGTCGCCATGACCGCACGCAGCTTTTTATGGTTGCTGGTGGCCGTGTCAGTGCTGCTTCTCCTTGTGTTCCAGGGAAACTCCAACAACATAGCCACAGTGGACGTCTCAGCAGGCTTCGTGGGCCTGGACACCTACATGGAGGTCCCAGCTGCGTTCCTGACAGCATTTGCCACATTCGCAGGGCCTGTGCTATGGGCCAGCCACTTAGTGAGCTTCCTGAGCACAGAAACCCACAGGTGAAGTTCCTCCTTTGTCTTTCAGCACAAAATCTGATGGCAGGTTGACAGTTTGAAGAGAGAACCTTATTCCAGATACAGGGTTCTGAACCCCAAGGGCCTAACGGCCTTCATCAGTTTTCTCTTCCTTACGTAAGAGTGAACAGTCCACAGCATGTGGGCCAGAGGCCGGTGCAAGAGCAGGTCTGTGGCCACCCTGTGTCAGGATGGCTGGGAGGCTATGGGAGTATCCAGCTTCAGCTGCTCTCTTCCAGGTCACACCAGGATGTGATTTCCTGGGGCACAGGAAGGAAAATCCCTTCTCGGCTTCTCTGCTTGCTGGTGGCCTGGTTGGGTGGCGTGGGCAGGGAGGGGTCTTCCATTTGGGGCATGAAGACAAGATATGCTCGTTCTCACCTCCAGGGGCCCTGGTGCAAAGAGGAGTCTGCACAGGCCTGAAAGGGCTTCTCACTTGGTGGCCATGCCCTGTCCTGCCCCTGAGAGGCCCCCTCAGGCTCCACATGGACCCGCAGACCGAAGGGAGAGCCCACCCCACCCTCCTGCCCATCCCGCTCCTTGGTGCTTTATTATTTGTTTATGCATTGGTCCTCCCAGAAGGGGGCTTCTTAAGGCGGGGACTTGGCGGTCTTTGGGCACCATGATAACCTCAGTGCCTGGCTCCAGCCTGGCAGAGTGTGGCCTGAGTGATATGTGGGCTTTCTGTTTCTGCACTTTCCTTCTGTAAAATGGGAAGATGGTATTGCCTCCAGGGTTGTGGAGCCTACACGAGGAGTCCCACCGGTGCTGCAGGTAGCATGGGTAGCCATGCCGTGTCTGTCAGGGCTCCCCCAGTGCCCCCCTCCCAGAAGCCCCTGTGCATTTCTTAAGCTACACAGTCAACCCACAGGCATGCCCCACCACCGCCGCTCACCCAGATGCCAGCACCTTGCTCAGGAGCTGGACCAGCCTTGTGCTGAGTGGGCCGCAGGACATGTAGATCACAGCCAGTTAGGGAGACCCCAGGAGGACACTGTTCCTCCCTAATGTCCCACTGTCTCCAGTCTTCCCGGGGGTATCACCTAGGGGAAGTCAAGGCTTCCTGTTCCTATTACTCCTTTAGCCCCCACTTCTCTGCCCCCTATTAAAAATGCAGCCCTTTAAAAAAAAATGCAGCCCTTGTTGTGGTGACTGTTAACCCCATGTTTGAAGCTCCAGGGACATGTTCAGGCCCCACCTCTCAGGATAGCACTTGGGGTCCCCACATACTTCATGGGATTCCTCTCATTCTCACCCCAGACTGGCTCCTGGGACCCAAACCGTGGTGACCCTTGACTTCTGCCCCGAAGTTCCTGTCCACAAGCCACCATCTTCTGCCATTGCCCAGTTACATATGGGGTGAAAGGGAGTGTAGGTGTGAGTGGGGTGACACTCTCAAGTCAAAGTTTAGAGCAAGAAATCTAGTAACAGCTTCAGGTGTGGAGAGCAGGCTTCCTGTTCTAGAGACCTTCTAGCCTCCCCTCTAAATTGCCATGGTTAACACTCAGCTTTTCCAAATGTGGGACTCTCTTTCCTCCAGCTGGTTTTCCTGAGGACAAGGAATATGCCTATAAGTGACCTTGTCTTTCTCGTACACACACTTTGGGATCATCCAAGAGAGAGTCCTCTTAGAGGCCCTGCAGGGCTGGTGGTCAGCACTTGCAAGCCAAGGTACTGCTGGCTGAGCAGAGGGGTGTTCAGGCTTTCATTCTGTCTTCGAACCCATGTGGGCTGCAAGACCACCACGGAGCCATTGGTTCTCTCCCTAGCAGGCTCCTTGATGTCTCTGTGCCTAGGATTAGGTCAGGTTCAGAGGCCTCAATCCTCGTCAGTGCCATCATGTGTGGGGGACTTAGGGGGCCACGAGTTGGCCTTGGAGAACTTATCTGCCACAGTGCATGTGGCACCGCGAAGCAGGCCATACCTGCAGCGTACAGATCAGCTGGATGGGTGCGCCAGGGCGGAGGAGGGCCAGACAGTGAGAGCCTGGACTGCTATGAAGGACAGCTTCCTTGGGGCTGAAATCACAGTTTGACTTTCCTGCATTTTCATCTGTTTATACTGGGGAGACAAAAAGACAAAGCATTTTTTTATAAGTAAGCTGAAGGCATTTTAATTGGCCTAGGAGTATTATAGGATATTTTCCCTAATTAAGGAATGTTTCTCTTTTATTTTAAAAAAGGGTTTTCCTTTTCCTTTTTTAAAAGCTTAAAACATCAAAATTTACTCATTGGTTTTGGGGTGGGAGTGGTTCAAAGTCAAGAAAACTAGAGCCAGATTAAAATGGTAGAAAAAAAATATTTCTCATGGCTCAAAAATTGGGTCTTGGGTGGTCCATGATGCTTGGCTTCAGGAACTGGCTTCGGGTCTGGAGCCTGGTGGACAGCCGTGATGAGCCAGGCTGCAAGGCCTTCATCCATTACCCTTAGGTGCACATGGTTCTTTGCTAAAGTTTTGTGAATGGTGACCCTACTGGATGTTGCTATGGCAGTAAGAAGGCAGAGTCTTCTGAATAAGTCAGTGTTTGCTTTGTGTGACATTGAAATGCCAGGAGGGGCAGGTTCCTGGGAGCCCCATCACCCTCACTGTCTGGTCAGTAGGCTCTTGTCTGAGCACAGACTCCATGACACTTCCCAGAAGAGGGTAGCAGCGCCATGAGCCACAAGCTTCCTCCATGAAGCTTTTCCCAAGAGTTTCCCTCAGCAGGTGTTGGTGCAGTGGCCCTTGAAGGAGTTAATGAAGTAATGTCACAGGGCCCAGCTCCCTTGAGATCTCTGCCTGAGGGACTGGATCTTGAGTGGGACCCAAGGTGCAGGCGCAAGGGTTCCCCCGAGGAGTTCATGGTCTGGCAGCATTAGCAGAAAGATGAGTCAGTCATCTGCTGAGCATGTCACAGAGATGAGGTCAGAATGGCCGAGCCCCTGAGTCTGCTGGGTTTGGTCAGGATGGCCTCCCAAAGAAGTGCATATGGGTAAAAGTACTCATAACCAGTCAAGGGAGCGAGGAGGAGTACATGCACAGGGGCGAGGCCACAGGATGGTGGCAAGTAGAAGCAAACAGACTGTTCCCTGCCAGGGGGCGAGGCAACAGCTAGAGAACCCAGCAGAAAGAAAGGATTGGCACCAAGGCCCAAGATGGGGAGCCAGTGAGGTTTGGTGAGGGCTCAGCTGAAGGCAAGAGCTGTGAGTGTGAGGGGCCAGGCATCCTTTGGCCCCTGAGTGGCTGTTGGCACCTTTTGTCAGACATTGAGCCTGCCGAGGGGATCTGAGTGGCACAGGTAGTGGCGCTGGGTCGCTAGGCCTAGGAGCCCCTTTGCGGAGCACATATGTGCACACACACCAAGGCACACTTGTACACACTCGCTTCTCCACCTCAGGGTCTTTGCTCCCCCTACACACAGAACTCCTCATTGCTCATCCTTCATGCCCAGACCCTTCCCAGTGTGATCATGGTGCCCCCCCCCAGATCCCCTAGAGCACAAAGACCATCTGCTCCCCACCTGGGACTCCAGTAATCCCACGTCCCCATCCCTGTACACAGCCGTGCTGATGTGAGTCCTACACAGTGAGGGTGGCTGCATGTGTAATGGGGGTCATATTTCAGGAAGGGGTGGGCAGCGGTGACGTGCGGCATTTACCAGCCCCAGAAAGGCCACCTGTAGTCATTGTGGTGTTTGAGGGGAGACGTCAGAAATGGAACTGGGCTTTAACAAGAGCCTGGAAATCCTGGCCTCTGAGGATCTGTGAGGTGTTGTGAGTGTGTGATGGAACTCTCATTTTAGAAGAAGCAGTCTCAGGAAGTTGCCTTCAAGAATAGGTTAGATTTCTGTAATGATTGTGTGATGGTTTGACAAGAAAGGGAGGATAGGCGTATGCTTTGAGGGTGTGCACATGTTTGAGAATGCTCTTCTTTGCTGTTAATTTGCTTAGCACACCCTCTCAGGCCAGTGTCCCCAGACCAGACCCATCAGATGCCTCACTGGGCAGCACAAAGCAGAGCTCAAAACATGTTTCTCATCCTGTGTGATTTTCATTTCATTATGTTTCATAGCATTTGTGATGTATTTTACAGTAGTACATGCACATAACTCTTAAATATAACTATTGCAAAATTTGGGGATACACTTTTCACAAATATTTTGCAGGTTGAGTCACTGGAAAGTGACAAGGCCGCCACCTGCAGCTGTTGTCCCCTTGGATGGGCCCACCAGACTGACCAGATTGGGCAGGGGGTATACCAGGAACAAGAGTTACCACGGTCATTTCCACAATAAAAATACTGATTACGTGTGTGTTCATACCTTATGTGATGCAAAAGTGCCATATACTAATACACATTCCCCTTGTATTAACAGTGGTTCTGCACTGAGTCACGCTTGCTTCTGCTACGCACTGACCTGTTCTTTTCCAGTCTCTGCATATATCATTTTGGTGACATCCCTGCGTCACCATTTGTTTATATGGAGTGTGTTTTCTCCAAAACTTCTTTATGAGGGAATGCACGTCCTCATCACAGCTGCCATCTGTGTGTTCTTCACGGCCATGGATCAAACCAACACAAAGTCTTAGCCACTGCGAAAACAATATGTTTTTAAAGTCTACATGCATTTGGGTAATGAAATAAAGATCTGTCTAAACACAAGAACGTTCTAAAGAAAATTGTGAATTCTACAAAGTTGTTGAATAGTTTCAGTTTCTTTCTCTGATGTACTTGAATATAGATTAAATAATGGTTTAAAGGGTCACTTTTAAAATAATTTAGCTTGAATATGAATCATATTCCCCTGTTGACAATCACTCCATAAAGTTCTGAACTTTGAATTTCCTCTCAATAAGTTAAGATTTCACTCAAATATGGGTGTTTTAATTGGTGAATAAAAAGGTCTCAGGTTTATTATGGTGTTTGTGGACTTCCAAGAGCCTGGGAACTCTGGGAGGAGGCTTACCTGCTGCTGGGGTTTACTTCACAGAGCCCAGACCCCTTAATGACTCTAGAAACCACTGGAGGTCTCAAGGAACATTAGTGTGTGTTCCATCTTTCAACATTAAGACATTTCAAAACCTATTCATTGAAAGTGTAAAGATATAAACTCATTCCATCTTTTTTTTTAAGATTTTATTTATTTATTTGACAGACAGAGATCACAAGTAGGCAAAGAGGCAGGCAGAGAGAGAGGAAGGGAAGCAGGCTCCCTGCTGAGCAGAGAGCCCGATGTGGGGCTCGATCCCAGGACCCTGGGATCATGACCTGGGCCGAAGGCAGAGGGTTTAACCCACTGAGCCACCCAGGTGCCCCTAAACTCATTCCATCTTAACATAGAATATTTTTAAGAAAAATAACTTTTCCAAGCCAAGAATATCTACTGAGGAGAGTGACGTTGTTTTACATTTTTGCACATCTCTTTAGTGTCTTAGTTGAAGATTAAGTTATTCAGTTAGACTGGGTTAGAGTTTGCATTCTGTCTGTGGTCATCTGTGTGTTTGGTGGAAGTAGTCACACTGATATGTAGTTGGGAAAGAGAGGAATGTCTTATTTTTTTATTTAAATTTAATTAACAGTATATTATTAGTTTCAGAGGTAGAGTTCAGTGATTCATCAGTTGAATATGATACCCAATGCTCATTACATCACATGCCCTCCTTAATACCCATCACCCAGTTACCCCATTACTCCCCCACCTCCCCTCCAGCAGCCCTCAGTTTTTTTCCTATGATTAAGAGTCTCTTATGGTTTGTCTCCCTCCCTGATGAAAGGGAAGAATATTTTTAAATCCTTTTTGTAACCACCGCAGATATTCTTTTTGACACTACTCTAAAACATGACAGACAATGGTTCCTTAATAGTTAATTGGAGAAAAAGCAAGTGCGGGCAAAACAGGTAAAGCCCCATCGAGGTCTGCACCTGAGGTAACAGGACTGCCTGGTTGACAGGTTCTCTGTCAGTGTTAACATGCCATTGCAGGGAGCTGGGTGAACCATACATGGATCTTTCTGTATGATTTTTGCAACCTCTTATGAGATTTAAACTACTTGAAAATAAAAGTTATTTTAAAAAGGAAAATAATAGTTGCAGTGTGGACTCTGAAACTTTGTCAGTGTACTTTGTGTTCTGCTCTATTAAAGTTCACTGTCTGTGCTGTTTTCTGAGTGGGTCTGTTGCCCAGATAGGATTCTTTGGGATCATGTGGAAACAACACCTGTGCAGACGTCGACAACATAACAGTATTCACTACCAGAAATCAGTCGTTACATTGCCAGCAGTCTCCTCAGAAAAGTCTTCCAGCATTGGACACTCACAGAGGCAGATGCAAGTTTTCCAAAACTCTCTAGCTTACAGCTTTAACTTACACAATGATTTGATATTTGTATGCAAAATGGTCACCACGACCAATCTAGTTAACACCTCTCACCACACAGTTACCATTTTTTCTTGTGATAAGGACTTTTAAGACCTACTTTCTTTCAGATATATAATACAGCATCTTGAACTATCGTCACCATGCTGCAGGTTATATTCCCAGGACTTCGTTTCTAACTGGAAGTTTGTATCTTTTGACCCCCATCACCCATTTCACCCACCCTCCACCCCTGCCTCTGGTGACCACCAGTCTGTTTTCTGTATCAACGAGCTTAGTTTTTTGTTGTTTAGATTCCACGTATGTGTGAGATCATACAGTATTTGTCTTTCTCTGTCTGACTTACTTCACTTAGCAGAATCCCCTCAGGATCCATCTGTGTTGTCACAATTGGCAAGATTTTCTTCTTTTTCGTGTCTGAGTGATATTGTGTGTGTGTGTGTGTGTGTGTGTGTGTCCATGTCATGTTTTCTTTATCCATTCATCCGTCAGTGGACACTGAGCTTGTCTTCACATCTTGGCTATTATAAATAATGCTGCTATGAATGCAGAGGTGCAGACGTCTTTTTGAGTTACTGTTTTTGTTTCCTCAGGTAAATACCCAGAAGTGCACTTACTGTATCAGACGGCGGTTCTTATTTTAACTTTCTGAGGAACCTCCATATCATCTCCACAGTGGCTACACCGATTTACATTCCCACCAACAATGCACAAGTGTTCCCTTTCTCCACATCCTCAACACCATTATTTCTTGTCATTTTGATGGGAGAGTGTTTCTTAATGTACAGATATCTAATATTTACAAATATTTAAGATTTTTTATCACTTTCTAAAATTGTTTTTTCTAGTTATAGGACATCTCCAACTTAATGATCCATTCTGAAAATCCATTGTTTCATGCTAAAACACTAACTGGAGATCTGTTTTCCATTATTTTAAATAGAAAACCATGAGACTGCAATTCATGTCATAACCAAGGAGCCAGTTCCCTAAGTGAAGCTACACATAGCAAAATGTCTACATGTAAGTACCACGCTATCACGTTAGGGAGTAAAATGCTTAAAACGCGTTCCTGGCCACCGAATAGTTAATATGGTTATTAACTGGTGTCTTTTTCCCTAGCTTTTTAAAATAGAAACTTAGAATCATCTTAAGTCATTTTTCCTCTCCAATATAAGCATTTAAAGCTATAAATTTCCCTTTTTTATTTTCACTATATTTATAAATTTTCATATGCTGCATTTTTTATTATCATTCAGTTTGAAATATTTCCTGCTTCACTTTTATGGCCTAGCAGTTGGCTTGTCTTGATGAACAGTCCATGTGCAATGGTGAAAAAAAAGGATTCAGCAATTGTTTGATGTGATGTCCTATAACTATTAGGTCAAAGTACTTGTTGTCAACTAGACCTTCTACATCCTTACTGGTTTGTTTTCTACTTATTCTTTCAATTGCCAAGAAGATAGCTAAAATTTCCAACTATAATTGTGGATTTATGTGTTTTTCTCCTAAATCTGTTTTTGCTTCATATATTTTGCATTTCTATACACTAACAATAAGTAGCAAAAAGCTAAATTAAGAAAACAATTCCATTTCCAATCGCACCAAAATAAAATGAAATGCCTACAAGTAAATTTAACCAGAGAGGTGAAAAACCACTATTCTAAGAACTATAAGCCATTGATAAAGACAACACAAACAAATGGAAAGCTATACTATGCTCATGAATGAAAGTAATATTGTTAAAAATGTCCATATTCCACTCCCCCCCAATTCTACAGATTTAGTGCAATTCCTAACAAACTACCAATTGTATTTTTCACAGAACTAGAAGAAATATTCCTCAGATTTGTATAGGAACACAAAAGACCTTGAATAGCCAAAGCAATTTTTTTGTCTTTGAGAGAACTGCTTTATTAATACAAAACATACAAGCTATTAAGTGCTAAGAAATTTAAATATGTAAGGCATAGCAAACAGGTGGCAATTCAACATCCAAGGTCCACAGAATGCTTGGAAGACTGCAACAGATTAGACTCCCATGGTGGAGAGGGCATCTTCAGAGGTGAAGGGGGCCCCAGTTTTAACAGCTTTTCAAGTTCCCTCTCCTCATCAAGGATCATGAGAGGCACTCCAATCAAGGGTAGTTGTGCAATCTGGTGCTCTTCAGGCAGGTCAAAACTCTCAAAATCTAAAGGATCGAAGGGAAATAATTTTTCTATTTCTGGAAAGGTGTCATCCTAGGCAAGAATGGAGCTTTTTGCTTTGACAGTCTTCTCAGTCACATTTTAGGCAGAGAAGGTTGGCCTCTTCTGATGAGAGGCCCATTAGTCTTTACTGAATTTTCTGTGGCTCTGTTGACAGTTCCCAAAGACTTTGTGTCAACTCTAGCTAAGGCTGCTTGAGCATCAAACATTTTGCCTACACCTGGTATTGAAACGTGAGATCTCCCATCTAAAGCTTTGGCTGGAGTCCTAGACCCCAGCTTCAGCCTGTCCTTGGGAGCCACAGGTGCCTGGTTCTCCACCTTCCTTATTAACAAAGATCAGAGTAGCCATTCTGGACTGGGTTGGGATTGACAGCCAAACTCATCCAAGACTTGGCCTAACCAAAGCAATTTTAAGGGAGGGGTATGGGAGGTTGGGTAAGCCTGGTGATGGGTATTAAGGAGGGCACATATTGCATGGACCACTAGGTGTGATGCATAAACAATGAATCTTGGAACACTGAAAAAATAAAGTTAAAAAAAAAAAGAAGAAAGCTGGAGGTATCTCAATCCCAGATTTCCAGATATATTATGAAGCTATAATTAAAAGAGTATGGTACTGGCACAGAAATAGACCTGTAGACCAATGAATGGGATAGGCCAGAAACAAATGCAAGTTTGTTTGTTTTTTTAAGATTTATTTATTTATTTATTTGACAGCAATCACAAGCAGGCAGAGAGGCAGGCAGAGAGAAAGGAGGAAGCAGGCTCCCTGCTGAGCAGAGAGCCCGATGTGGGGCTCGGTCCCAGGACCCTGGGATCCTGACCTGAGCCAAAGGCAGAGGCTTTAACCCACTGAGCCACCCAGGCACCCCAAATTCAAGTTTATATGGTCAATTAATCTATCACAAAGGAGGCAAGAATATACAACAGTGAAAAGACATCTGTTGTCTCTTCAATAGATGGTGTTGGGAAAACCAGTGACATACAGAAGAATGAAGCAGGACCACTTCCTTACACCATACATAAAAATAAACCCAAAATGGATTAAAAACCTAAATGTGAGACCTAAAACCATAAAACTCCCAGAGAAGAACGTAGGCAGTAATTTCTTTACCAGCAGTAGCATCCTTTCTGTGGATGTCTTCTCAGGCAAAAATAAAATAAAATAAAAAATAAACTATGGAGACTGTACCAAACTAAAAAGCTTTTGCACAGTGAAGGAAACCAACAACAAACAAAAAGGCCAGCTACTGAATGGGAGAAGATATTTGTAAATGATATATCTGCTAAGGGATTAGTATCCAAAATATATATAAAGAACTCCTACAACTCAATACCAAAAAAAGATTCTATTTTATTATTTTTTAAAGATTTGTTATTTGGGGGACGCCTGGGTGGCTCAGTGGGTTAAAGCCTCTGCCTTCAGCTCAAGTCATGATCCCAGGGTCCTGGGATCGAGCCCCTCAGTGGGCTCTCTGCTCAGCAGGGAGCCTGCTTCCTCCTCTCTCTCTGCTTGCTTCTCTGCCTACTTGTGATCTCCATCTGTCAAATAAATAAATAAAATCTTTAAAAAAAAAAGATTTGTTATTTGAGAGAGAGTGTGGGGAGGCAGGGGAGGTGGGAACAGAGTTCAGATCCTGACATGGCTCAATCTCAAAACCCTGAGATCACAACCAGAACCAAAACTAAGAGTTGGACACCTAACCCACTGTGTCACACAAATGCCCCCACAAAAAAGAATTTTAAATGAGCAGACATTTTTGCAAAGCAGAAATACGGATGGCCAACAGATACATGAAAAGATGCTCAACATTGCTAATCACAGGGAAATGCAAATGAAAACCACAATAAGTCACCTCACACCAGTCAGAATGGTTAAAATAAAAAAGACAAGAAATAGCAAGTGCTGGTGGGGATGTGGAGAAAAGAGAACTCTCGTGTACTATTGCTGGAATTGATAACTGATGCGACCACTATGGAAAATATGGAGTTTCCTCAAAAAATTAAAAACAGAAATACCACACAATCCAGTCATTCCATTCCTGGGAATTTACCCAAATAAACAAGAAACTAATCCAAAAAGTTATATGCACCCCTATGTTTATTGCAGCATTATTTGTAATAGCCAACATATGGAAGCAACCTAAATGTCCATTGGTAGATGAATGGATAAAGAAGATGTGTTATGTGGTATATATACACATTAGAATATTACTCAGCCATAAAAAAATGAAATTCTGTTTGTTGTTGTTTTGTTTTTTAGATTCCATATGACTTCACTTACATGTGGAATCTAAAAAACAAAACAACAACAAAAACAGAAACAGACCCATAAACACAAAGAACAAACTGGTTGCCAGGGTGGGGTATATAGGGACAGGCCAAAAAGGTAAAGAGGATTAAGAGTACAAACTTCCAGTTATAAAATAAATATGTCAAAAGGATGAAAAATACAGCATAGGGAGTATAGTCAATAATACTATAATAGTGGCGCCTGGGTGGCTCAGTGGGTTAGGGCCTCTGCCTTCGGCTCAGGTCATGATCCCAGGGTTCTGGGATTGAACCCCGCATCAGGCTCTCTGCTCATCAGGGAGCCTGCTTCCTCCTCTCTCTCTCTGCCTGCTTGTGATCTCTGACTGTCAAATAAAAAATAATAATAATAATAATAATAATATTATAATAACATTGCCTGGTGACAGATGGTGACTATACTTATTGTAGTGAGCATTGCATAATGCATAAAAGTGTCGAATCATTATGTTGTACAACTGAAGCTAATATAACATTGTATGTCAACTATACTTTAATAATAAAATTTTTAAAAATATTTTTAAAACCTATTATTAGACACATGTACATTGATATTTGTTATGTCTTCCTGAAACATTTACTTTATGTCAGTATGAAATCTACTTCTTCATCTCCGGTAATACTCTTTATCTTAAAGTCTGTTTTATCTGATACCAATACTGCCACTTCAACTTTCTTTTGATTAGTGTTTGTATATAACTTCTCCAGCCTTTTTATTTCAACCTACTATATCTGTATTTTAAGTGTATTAGAGGGTCTTGTAAACTCAAAACTTAGGTCCTGTTCTTTTATCCATTCTAACAGTCTCTGCCTTTTAGTTGGAATATTTAGTCCCATTTACACTTAATGCAATTATTTGTAGTGCTGGATTTAGACCTGTGACTTCTCTGTTTGTTTCACTTTTTGTCACTGTTGTCATATGTTTCTTTCTTGTCTTCTTTCGATTAATACTTGTTAGCATTATGTTTTATTTTCCCATTGTCTTTTATTCAAAAAAATGACTGACATTATCTTTTAGAATAGTTTTAGAGATACAGAAAAATTCATTGGGAAGTACAGAGAGTTCTCATATTACAGTCCCCCCACACATAGTTTCTTTTATTAACATCTTGCATTAGTGAGGTACACTTGTTAAAATTGGTGAGCCAATGGTAATACATTATTATTAGCCAAAGCCTACAGTTTACGTTGTTTCACTCTTTGTCTTGAATATTTTATTAGTTCTGAGAAATGTATAATGACATGAATGTACCATTATATTATTATATAGAATAATTTTACTGCCCTAAAAAATTCCCTCCACTCCACAGATTCATCCCTCCTTCCCCTGAACCCTTGGAAACCACTGATCTTTTTATTGTCTCCATAGTTTTTTCTTTTCCATAATGTCATACAGTTGGAATCATACAGTATATATGTAACCTTTTTTTTTAAGATTTCATTTACCTATTTGAGAGAGAGAGCAGGAGCAGAGGGGAGGGCCAGAGAGAGAGGGAGAAGTAGGGTCCCTGTTTGGAGCCCAATGCGGGACTCAATTCCAGGACCCTGGGGTACTGACCTGAGCCAAAGGCAGACACTTAACCAACTGAGTCACCCAAGCGCCCTGTAAGTAGCCTTTTTAGACAGACTGGCTTCTTGCACTTAGCAATATGCATTTAGTTTCTCCGTATCTTCTCATGGTTTAGCTTGTTTTGGGGATTTTGTTTTGTTTTGTTTTGTTTTCTGTTTTGTTTTGTTTTGTTTTAACAAAAATGATCCATGTACCAGGAGAATAAGATGACTGCACATCTGTTTGCCTGGCACTGTCTTGGTTTGTCTTATTCATTCATTCATTCATTCATTCACTCATTCATTCATTCATTCATTTTTGAGAGGGATGGGGAGAGGCAGATGGAGAGGAAGAGAGAGAATCTTAAGCAGATTCCATGCCCAGAGCAGAGTCCAGTGCAGATTTCCATCTCACAACCCTGAGATCATGACCTGAGCTGAAATCAAGAGTCAGGTGCTTAACTGACAGAGCAACCCAGATGCCCCAGCTCATTTCTTTTTAGTACTGATTAATGTTCCATGGTCTGGAAGTACCACAGTTTATTTATCCAGTAACCTATTGAAAGAGCTCTTGGTTGCTTCCAAGTTTGGGCATTTATGAATAAAGCTGCTATAAACATCTGTGACTGGCCAGTGTCACTTGAGAATTCAGCCCCACTTCCTGCCCGTGAAGATTTTGGGACACAGTGTATAGCTACATGTGGGGACCTGAGAGGAGCAAGGGGAGATCTCCAATATTGACTTACAGAGACCCACAGAGCCCATGTCGGGAGGGAATGGGGACTTGGGTAGGGAGCCCATATGAAAAGAAAGCCTGGTTTAATTGCCATGTTTGGACACATGGAGATAACGCTTTCACTTTTGTCAAAAGTTGGGGATGTATTGTCAGTTTCATGGAAAACATCAGTCAGTTGTTAATTTCAAGGAAAACAAAAAAGACACTGTCCTCATGGAACACTGTATATTTACCTGTGGACAATGTCTACAATCTTAATAAAGTAGAATACTAATTTGGCAAAAAATGAAAAAAAAAAAGCCAAAACCCTACAGGCAGTGTGGTGAGAAAAAGTTGTGTGTCAAGTGGGGGGTGTAAGTTCAATAGTAATAAATCAGTAATCGTGCCCAAAATAGCAATAATTAGAATTTCAGTGTAAATCATTGTTTTCTATAAATACAGAGGCATATTACCAAAGAGAGTTGATGCTCATTGGGGTGGAAATATGGAGTAGGAGGGTGAAAAAATAGTACAACTGACTGAAACTAGATGCATTATTAGCTTGATCTAAAATTGAAAAATAGGGGCGCCTGGGTGGCTCAGTGGGTTAAGCCGCTGCCTTCGGCTCAGGTCATGATCTCAGGGTCCTGGGATCGAGCCCCGCATCGGGCTCTCTGCTCAGCAGGGAGCCTGCTTCCTCCTCTCTCTCTACCTGCCTCTCTGCCTGCTTGTGATCTCTCTCTGTCAAATAAATAAATAAAATCTTTAAAAAATAAAATAAAATAAAAAATAAAATTGAAAAATATGTGAGAGTGATTGACCACAATAACAGATGAATTTGGGGGAAAAATGACCATGTTCATGAGACAAAGACACTGATGGAACTCAGTACCCCTTTATACAATAACAACAAAAAACCTCTTAGCAGACTACAAATAGAAGAAAATATACTTAATGTATTAGAGGGTATCTACCAAGATCCCAGGTGAGCCCCATACTTAGTGACTTCAGTCCTGTCATCCCCACCTGTACTCAAGTTTCTGTGGGAGATCTTAGGAAGAACACTTGGGCCAGAAAACATGCAGAGGGCTTGGAGAGCAAGAAGCAAAACCATCAATAGTCATAGATGATATTGGAAATAGACGAGTTATTAGAACTGAGAAGAAATGTTTGCAACATTGCTGGGGACAAGATCCAAATGCCAGGTCAGCAATTGTCTTTAAACCAAACAAGTAGAAAATGTAGTTTTCAAACAGACAGCATTGACAATAACCACAAAAATTGAAATGCATCTCAGGGATGATCTGAAAAAAAGTCATGCAAAGTATTTCACAGAGAAAAATATTAAACTTTATTGATAGACATAAAGGAAGACCCAAATAAATGAAGGGACGGACCTAGTCAAAGAAGGATGGTCGGGCTCACAATTGTCAGGGTGGCATTCCCCCTAAATTAACATACTGATCCAACACAGTTTTAGCCCACATCCTGGGAAGACTCTGTATGCCATGTGACAATCTCATCTGTGGAAAGGTCCAAGAACAACACAGAAGACTGAACAAGCAAATACAGACGCCTCCCTAGCAATAGTGGAAATGCAAGTGAGAACAGCGAGATACCATTTCCCCAAGAACAAGAAGCCAAAGCAAGGCAGGTGTGGAGGGATGGGGGCCAGGGCATTTCCTGCCAGGGGTCCTGTGACTCTAGGAACCTGTGTCCACACTGCACAGTACAGAGTACCCGGCAGCTCCCAGCAGAGCTGAAATACACATGTCCCACGATCCCACCTGGGTGTGGGACCCACAGAAACAAGAGGACAGGTTTTCACCGCTGTGTGGATTATGAAAGTGGAAAAGGGAGTAATCCAGGAGTGTCTCCATAGGGGAATGTTGAAAAAGCTGCAGTTTATCTACACAACAGAATACAATATGTCAGTTTGTGTAAATACGCCAGAGGTACAGGGAGAGCCACAAATCAATCTCAAAAATGTAATGCTGAGGGCAAAACAGCATATTGCATGAAGATTAAACATAGTATGATACCATTATGTGAAGTTTAAAAACATGCAGAAACAGTATTGTATAAATGGTCGTTCATGGACACACACATTGTGGCAGAAGCACAAAAATATCCCTGGGAATGATCTGAAACCAACCTGAGATGAGGGGTGGTCCAAAGAACAAGGAGGAAGCTCTGGCTGCTCCTGCCATACTTTAATTATTTAAAAATAGAAGAGAGGGGAGCTTGGGTGGCTTAGTCGTTAAGCACGTGCCTTCACCTCAGGTCATGATCCTGGAGTCCTGGAATCCAGCCCCACATCAGGCTCCCTGCTCAGTGGGCTCCCTGCCCCTCCCCCTGCTTGTATGCTCTCTCTCTCTCTTTCTCTCTCTGTTAAATAAATAAAATCTTTAAAAAATAAATAAATAAAAATAAAAGAGAAATATGGATGAAATATGGAGGATAACATTTTAGAATATTAAAATTTTTGAATTTGAGGTTTTTGTTTTGATGGCAATGCAAACCGAATCCAAGTGGTGGATACATGTGTGTTTCTATGCAATACTTCATGTTGAACATTTTCCCTAATCGAAATAAAAGAAGCCTGTACGAGAAGAGGCTGTTCTAAGACCAGCAGGTAGCCACTCTCCACATGCAGCTACTGAGCATTTGAAATGCAGCTGGTCCAAACTAAGATGTACTCTGTGTGTAAAATACAAGCAGACTTCTGGACTTCGTGTGAAAAAAAAAGAAAAACCTGAATGTAAAGTCTATTTACCCTCTAGTTCTCCCAAGAGCAAGCACCTGCACTTGAATCAGGGCAAGTGGCAGGTTAGGGAATATGCGGCACCGTCTGGAATTAGACATCTGGTCCAGCCAACAGTTGTTGAAGGAAACACTGATAAACTGAGTTAACAGAGTACTGAGTTGAAGAGCTGGGAGATGGGTGTGTGCAGGACATGTGGACAAGATTCTGGGGTGGGTGAGGGGGTAGGGGTGGAGCCACTCAGCCCAGAAGGGAAGATGTTGAATTTGGGGAAAAAGCTGAGTTTAGGGTCCTAAGGGACCCTGAAGGGAGTCGCAAACAGGCTGTTGGCTGTAAGGACCCAAAGTCTGGGAGGACACAGAGATTGTCATGCTACCCATCCCATACCTGGGGTATGCTGCTTAGAAACAGATCCTTGGTCTTGCCTTGCATCTAGAACAAGGCAGGTGTCCCAGGCACCAGGAGAGACTGAGTTCAGGTCACAGCTCCCACACCGGCTCCATCCTGGGCAGAACTGAGTTCCTGAAGTCTCAGTTTTCCCACCTGTAAAGTCATCATTTCCAGGATTGAAGGGGCAGAGAGCCTAAAGGGCCTGGCCCAGGCCGAGTGCTCCAGACAAGCTAGCCATTTATCAGGTGAGGCCCACACCACTGACAAAGATGATGGTTTATACTCCAGGTTCCCCTTGGAGCCCCAAGGGCTGGCCTGTATTCTTCAGAAACCCCTGTTGGATGGGCAAGTGAGGATGAGGCCTCTGCCAGCTGGTAGGGCCTTCTTTCCCCAGCCTCAGGAGTGGATGGTGTTGGGAGAGCAGTGAGGGAAGGCAGTGAGCTCATGACTGGGGATGACTCCACTATGGAGAACTGAAGTAATGATATAGGGAAAAATAACCCGAGTTACACCAAAAAGACAAGAGGGACTTTCATTGGCATGCCCACTGGGACAAGGGTAGGAATGCAGGGCAGACACTGCCTGCAGGTGAATTCAAGGGAGGTCCCAGCAAAGGTGATGGCCCAGCTGAGCCAGGACAAGAGGACACAGGGTCAGGGGACAGGGGACAGGGGACAAGCATTCTCACAGAATGAGAAACCATGAACCAAGGCTGGAGCTGAGAGAGTAGGCAGAAAGAAAGCTCCTAAGGTGAATAAGACAGAGGCTGACCCAAGGTCCTGCGAATGCCCTGAGGTAGAGAGGCCTAGAGGAATCCCCGTCAGAGGGAGAAGGTCACTTTCCAAAATAGCCTGGGGTCCTGAAGCCTTTGTCTCCCAGATGGACTGGCAGTGCCCCCAACCTCCCGGGCACTGAGGCCACTCCTGCCCAAAACCTGCATGGAGAGAAGAATGACATATGCCTATCTGGATTTGCAAATTAATGTAGTTATTATGGCTGTTATCTCAAAATATTTGCAAATAAACCACATATAACTTATTTTCAGAAAGTTTTTTCCCCTTGGGCTATTAATTTTAATGTTCCAGCTTTTTTTAGAATATTCATCTGGATGATCTATTCAGGTCTGTAAATACCCATGGTCTGATGAGGGCTCCAACAGCGTCATTCGCGCACAGCATGTCCCAGGCAAGGAGTGCTGGTCCTCTGAGGTCCTCTGCAGCTAGGCCTGCACAGAAAGGCATAAATGTTTCCTGCAGGAAAGAATGAGCAAACTACAAACCTCAACTGAGCTTTGCCCTTAGCTCAGTATTGTCCCCGCAAAAGTTTTGTCCACCCAGAGCATGGCATTATTTGCAGATCACATTGGATTAGAGTGGGACCTAAATCCAATGAGAATGTCCTTATAAGACACAGAGGAGGGCACACGGGGACAGATGAGAAGGCCGCGTGAAGATGGAGGCAAAGACTGGGACATCAAGGATCGCTAGCAGCCACCAGAAGCTGGGAGAAAGGTCTGGAATCTTCTTCCTCAGAGCTTCCAGGAGGAGCCAACTCTGCCAGCACCTTGATCTCAGGTCGCAGACTGTGAGCAAAGCCACCCAGTTTCTGTGCTTTGTGACAGAAGCCACAGGTGATGGATTCAAGCTCCAGGGTACCAGTCCCACACTTCGCTCGAGAGACGCACCCTCCTTCTTCTCCTGCTCAGCACCACAGCTCCTTCTGCTTTCCCACTGCACACCAAGGATCTGACGTGTACCCCACTCTTTATTCATAGAGCCCTACCAGATAGGAGCCTCTGCTCAGGTTGTCCCCAGCTCCTGGTAGCTCACAGAGAGGGCCAAAGGGTCAGGCTGGGCCAGGTCCACCAGATTTTGCTTTCCTTCAGGAAAAAGGGAGTTCTTAAAGAGCAGTTTCTGAGTAGGCTAGCATGATCTGACCTGTGTTTTAGGGAAATGTTGCAATGGGAGTGGAGAAAAGGAAAAGGATTAGGCTGGTAGGTTAGAAAAAGGGTAAGCACCACCACGTCTGGGGCCTGGGTGTTGAGGAGAAAGGCAGGTGAGGTGGGCACCCCTCCTGGTGCCCTCAGCAAATCCAGGGCAGAGGGAGTGCAGGGTCAGAGCAGTCTTTACCCACCCACCTACCCATCCTGCACATCGCGGGTAGATCTGGCCACATCCGGCCACAGCCTTCAGGGCCAGGACAATACCCGGGCAGAGATAAGCAGGAAAGGACTGCTGTGTGTTTAGAGGTGGGTGTTGTGCTTTAACACAGATTTTATTGATCCCAAAGTGACAAGACATTTTATTGACATTCTCTTGATAAATGGCAGATAAAAAGGCAAAACAGAGATCAGGGCTTCCCTAGATAAAACTCCCATGTATAAACAGATTCCCCTCTAAACATGGAGATTTTAAGACAACTGTTATAAACACAGCTCTGGGAACCACCAGGCTTTTTTCTGCCACCCCAGGAAGTCCTTAGAAAATTCAGATTGGGGACGCACTGATTCATGAATACTCTTTTCCTAAGTTCATTTTTTTCCCCATTTTGTTGGTAATTTTGTTCCTGTCAGTCACCGTGTTAAAGAGTGGCAAACCAAGCAGATATTGGATCATCTGGAAAGTCAACCAGTTGGCGTTAGACTGCTGCCTCCGTCTCATGTAAGAAATAGGTACACTGGTATATAAAATTTATACATATTTATATGCCAGAATTCACTTTTCTTAAGGTTTCTGTCATTTACTAACTTTCTTTCTTGATGAGAAAGCCATGCTTTGAGGCAGCAATAACCTGGAGGGTACCACAGGACAGCGTGGCAGGCAGGCAGCCCTAGCTCAGAGGGGGAGTTGAGCTGAAGGTGACCCCAGAGGGGTCAGCACCAACAAGCACCAACAAGTGGCAGGTATCCGTGCAACACAGACCCTCCTAAGCAGCAAGGAGCTCAGCTTGCCTCACACCACTGGCACCGAAGCCAGCGCGACTCAGACGTGGTTTGCTGTGTGTGCCGGCAGCTGGGTGAGGGCCCACCCCCACTCTCCTCCCCCTGCATGTGACAGAGTGTGCAGAGCTCTGTGCAGCTCAGCACCCACCAGGCACCCTCCCAGGCATGCTCCCCATGAGCAAATCCCACCACACTGCAAGGGGGCGAGTCTGCAGCCAGGCTTCTCCAACTCAGACAGGCTGTACCTGGAGCCCTGGACACTCCCAGCACGGCTGCTGCCTGGCCCTCAGACATGTCTCATGAGGCAGTGTGTGCCTCCTTGCATGCATGTCTGTACAGGTGTGTGCACACATGCATATGTGTGTCCGTGTACACATGTCCTGTGTGTGCACATATCCACACGGGCACACACATGCATTTGTGTTTCTGTGCCATC
>NW_019154105.1:69690029-69693784 GCF_002288905.1 Enhydra lutris kenyoni | reverse complement strand
GTGTGTGCCTGTACTTGTGTGTGCATTCATGCTGTGTGAGTGTGTGTGCCTGTACTTGTGTGTGCATTCATGCTGTGTGAGTGTGTGTGCCTGTTCAAGGCCTCTGGCCGTACTGTGCCATGACACCCACCAGGACTGAAATTTTTCATCGCCAGCTGCATGGTCTTCATCACAAACACTGTCTCACTGCTCTTTAAAATCAGATGATTGTTTAATTGAATTTCAGTCAAAAATCCAATTGTGTGGTTCGGATTTGTGTTGCCAAAGGCAGATCACCCCCTCTGACAAACGAAAAACACCTGCGACCCTGGGAGGGCCTACTGATCAATCTAACTGATCAATCTAGGCATACTCGCTTTGTTTGGCGGCTTCCTCATGTGTTGTCTTAGAGTACTCCCTTAAAGACAAACAACCTTTGTGTTGGAGACAATAACTTACAAACTCAGCAGTAAGCCACAGAGCAACCCTAAATGTGTTTGTTTCATCACGGTACTTCGTCGTGGTCATGAACTCGGTCTGACCACCAATAGGCCAGCTAGCGGTTCATTATTACTCTCAGAAGCAGAGAAAGACCCATTCTAAGAAAGTTCCAGGGACTGGCTTTATTTTCTAAGGAGCATTAGGAATCAATTTTTAAAAACTGAAACTTATAGGAAGTAGGATGGACGGGCCTGAGAGGTGAGTGCCGTGAGGCAGGTGCCTTTCCAGGCGTGGGAGTGGCCCAAGGAAGTCAGTTCTAATTCAAAGGAAGCTCAGTAGCTTCATAATTCCCCGCCCATATCCCTGAGTACTGATCTTTGGAACAATGTAAGTTTAGGGAGACTTGATTTTATTTCCCCTAATAAACTCTGAAAAAAAATCCTGGTATCCCACATCATTATATCCACCTCTATAAAGTGGAGTTAGAAACACTCGCACCTTGAAATCTCTCGTCTAGTCTGTTGGTCACATAAAAGTTCGCCAGGGGAAATGCAGCTGTCGGCGCACCCCCAGGTGCTCCCTGCTGCCCCAGCCAGATGACCACACAGATGGCGGAAACTCCGGCCACCTACTGCACTGGACCCACCCACCTCGCCCTCCTTCTGCCTTCTGTTCTAGCCCAAGAAATGTCTGAAGCTTTAGAGAAGCCACTGATTCTGATTGCAAATCTGAAAGATTCATAAGGCATATAACGTTTTAAGCTGTACAAATTCTGTTAAGATGGAACATTTCAGAAAACCAGAAGGATACTGGGAGGTCTGACATCTTATGTCCTTGCTGTTTGCTTTCTTGGGGTGGTGCCTGCCCGGTGGCCTTCCCACCCTGTGCCCACCAATCTGGGGTACACTGGCCTAGCAACCTCTGCTGTGTAAGTTCTGGGGGGGTCAGCCTGGTAGCTGTCTATGAGAGTTCTGCTCCAGGAGTGGGGCACATCCCTGCTCAGAAGCAGGAAACATCTGGCAATTCCTTCTTGATTTGACTTAGGTAGATTGGAGAAAGTATCTTAAAAGCCACTTTTGCTGCCATGTATCATATTTTCTGTATAAGGTTAATGGCCAGTGAGCTGGTGACACAGAGGCATGAGAGGGACCAGGCTATGAGGACCAGCAGTTGGACTAGTTGGGCTGTGCCCTCAACCTGGCTGAATCCAGAGGCTGAATATGGGCCAATATCTGAAGAGAACTGTGGATGAGAACCCACTAAATTGGCTGTGATTCATCCTCTTTCCTCAAGTGGCATCAGCATAACAAGGAGGAAACATTGGCCTGTTGCCTCTGATCATAGCCCCCATGTTACACAGGAATTGCCCGAGCATCAATGTGATGGGTTTGCCACCCCCACGGATCATGTGCTAACTGGTGACAGGTCTCCACTCCTCTGCCTGGACATGGGACCTCTGCTCTCTAACAGCCTCCACTGCAGCTGGGATGGGGCTTTGGTTGTCTAGGTTAGGGAACTTGGGGTTTGTGCAAGATACCTGGGAGCTAAGAAGTCTCATCCCAGAGCCTGGACCTGGAAACTCCACCTCCAGTCCTTAAACTGGCTACATTCCCACAATTAGAAGTGAACCCCTATATACTAGAAAGATGTTACACGTGATTCATTTAGCTTTTCTCACCTAGAGTGCTTTGTGTCTCACCCCTGGCAGAGCACTGGGTGTGCCCACACTCCCTTTGCAGGAGGCACACACTATTCAGGCCAGGATGGGGCTCTGCTCCGAGCACCTTGAGAATTACCAGCAACCCTGTCTGGCTCCACAAATCCAGCACATGCAACAGAACTACCTTTTGCCCCCAAGACTCTGAGCCAGCCTGGCTCCCAGCCAGCCCACCAGACCAGATGGAAACACATTTTGCTGTCACCTAGTACGCATTTCAATATAATGTGTGTAAGTATGCACACACATGTATATATATCCTAAGGATATAGAAGTATGACCTTCACATCAATTAAGGCTATTTAAGGGGTGTATTTTAAGTGAAATGCTATAATATGCAAAATTACCAAATTAATGAATTAATTAACAGGAAAATAATCTTTGCCAGAAAAACTATGACTGTGATTTTCCAAAATAGGATCGGATTGTCCATATATATTAACCAAAGTAAGCCCAGCTTTGTAGTAGAAACCCCACTGCCAGTCTGAAAGTTAGCTTTAGGAAGGGGTTGGTTGGCTGGAGTCAACCACCAGCAGAATACAGCTGTTCAAATTCAACACTTGACCAAATTCAACCATTTGCCCCAAACTGATTTGTGTGTCGACGCCCCCTAACTCCAATTTTATGAATATCTCAACATAGCAATTAATTTAATAAAGGAACTAACCAATTTTAAATTGCAATAAATTTACCAAACATTTTCACTGTTTATGGAGAGCTTTACAGTAAGAAAGTATCAACAAAAGCAGGCACATCCGTGTACAAAGTGTTGCCGCTGGGTGTTGTTTCGCTTCGGCCACCCCTAAAGTACCCGCTGCTCTTTCTGTCCTCTCAGCATGGGTCCTTCCTCCCGCGAAATCACCCTCGCTCTCTGAGCTCTCTCACCCTGAACCGGACTTGCCAAAGAGAAGTGCGATGGGGGCGAGGCAACCCCAAGACATTTATTGTAAACTTTAAAATGGAATCCGGATACGAACAGACACAGAAAAGAAGAGAAACCTCCCAGACACAGAAATGGTGATAGTGAAGGACCAGTCTCACGGCGAGGAGCCCTCAGCGACGCGAGGCCAGTCCGCCCCTGAAGGTGCCACGCCACGCCAGCCCTGGTCCTCCCTCGCTGCGGCGGCCGGGCGGGGAGGCGTGCGCGGGCTCGAGCGCTGTCTATCTGGGGTGGGCCCGGGCACTCAGCAGGCCGGGCTTGGCTCCCACGGGCGCCCCGCCTCGCAGGGTGGCCGGCAGCAGTAGGGGTAGGAGGCGTTGAGGTCGGGGTCCGAGGGCGCGTACCCCGGCAGCTCCACCGACGGGTGCCCCCCGCAGCACACCTCCACACCCGCCTCGTCGAACGCGTGGAAGACGCCCACGTTGATGTAGGAGACAGCGTGGTGCGCAGCGAAGCCCGCGCAGTCCCCCGGGGCGGTGAAGTCCGACTCCTCCGGGGACAGGATGGAAGCCTCGCTCGGCCGCGGCTGCAGCCGCCGGCCCCGCCGGCCCCGCCGGCCCCGCCGCGCCCGGGAGGCTGGCGGCTGTGCGCGGAGCCCGGGGCCGCCGCGGGGCCGCGCCAGGGCCCGGCCTCCCCTCCGCCGGCCGCGCCGGCCACGCCGAGCCTGCGACGACCTGT
>NW_019154105.1:69675675-69689629 GCF_002288905.1 Enhydra lutris kenyoni | reverse complement strand
GGAGGGGAAGAGGGGAACCCGGTGCCGTCAGGGTATGAGGGAAAGCCTGGGTACAGGAGAGGGGGAGGGGACCAGTCTGCAGGACAGGGGAAGGAGAAGGACCCAAGAAGGGAGAGCCCAGGTGGAGAGGAGGTTTGGGTGGGGGTCGGGAGATGGGAGCCCAGAGAAGGGGTGAGCCTGGATGCTGAGGGGGATGGGTGCGGGAGTCTGGATGCCAGGGAGGGGAGGGTTAAAGAGATCAGGTGCTGGGACCCTCCAGCGCAGCCTGGGAATCGCCAGCTCCTGTGCATGGGGGTGGTGGGTGTAAGGTTTTGCAGGCGAGGTAAACACAACACCAGGCGAGGTAGGCGCAAGTGGGGAGGTGGGTAGAGGTGCTGCCCAGCTGGAGGTGAAGCCTCCGACAGAACCTTGGATGAATCTTATTTGGACATGCGGAATTTTCCTCAGGCTCAGGTGCGTGTGAGTTAATTCATCAGAAGGCGATTCACGGCCTGAGTGCAACGGTGGGGGAGCGGGGGGGGGGGGGGGAGGGGGCAGTAAAGAGCCTCTTTCTGACCATCCGACCTCAAGGTGGGTGAACAAGGCGTGTGGGGCGAGCGAGATGGCCTTCCCCCAGGTGTCTCTGGGCCCTCCATCTTCTTCCTGTAAGGTGCCCTGGGATGGGACGTCTCCGGAAGGCCCTCTGAGGTCCCATCAGGCCGAGTGGCTGGGCCTGCGCCTGCGGTTCCTTCCACACCGTCTCTGCTGCTGCAGCAGCAAGGCCTGGGGAGCCCATGACTCACTCTGCTGGCTAACTGCAGCGTTAAATAACTTTGCGTTGCATCCAGGAGAGGCAGGCGTGGCTGCAGCTAGAGAAAGAGCTGGGGGCGCTGGGGGAGCAGGGGAGATGCAGGGTGCTTTGGAACACACCTCTGTTCCTGCCACCTACTTAGCCAGTTCTGGCCTACAGAGACATCCCCCTGAGCTCACAGTTTCATGCCCCTTCCTGCGAGGAGTGCGTGACCATTGGTGCCCTGTGAGTACCCCGGCACAAGCCCCCAGAGGTTCCTTGCGTCTGGAGAAAGCCACACCCACATTCTCAAGGCAGCCCGCGTGCAAGAGCCCCTCGCCCACATTTCACGGAAACCATCTGCCCAGTAAATGTAATATGAAGGCCCTTCATGCGGCTTTCTGGACATTTGCGTGGGATTGACTCGAAATGCGATAGCTGTGAGGAGGAGCAGGTTTCACTGTATTTTTAGCAGGCAGTGCAGATTTTAGAACATCAGCTGAACCTCCTCGTTCTGTCCTGCTCCTCATGCAGGATGACTTGCCAGAAAAGTGGGAATAGTGAGCCTTCTTTCACATTTATGGTGTATAGGTTTTAAAAGGACAGTGTGTAAATCAGCTTGTATAATAATCGTGGCACCCACGCGCGTGAGCGGAGTTGCCATGAGCTTACTTCCAATGATTATTCCGGTTTCCAGGGAGACGAGGTTTGCAGCCACCTCCGTGGAGAAGGATGGAGCCGTCTCCATTCCTCGTGTGTGCAGCCGCAGCCAGATTGATTAGGCTTTGGGGGCGGAAGCGAACTGACGTTAGCTCTTCCTCCGCCCCGCCCTGATCCTCCGAAGGAGGCTGGAGGCCAGAAGCTGGAGTCCTCGCCCCTGGCGGGAGTGGGGGCGGGGCACGGGGGGCGGGGCACGGGAGGCGGGGCTGCACTGGAAGGGGCTATGTGGTAGCTATTGTGAAGGTCAGAGGCTTGGGATTTTTTTGAGATCCGGCCTCCTCTCTCCTTGAGTGCCCCCCACAGCCATCAACCCTTGGCTATACACTTTCATTCCCCTGACCACCTCTGTTCCTTAAACTTATCATGCCTCTTCCTGTCACAGGGCCTTTGCATATGCTATTCCCTCTTTCTGCTGTATGTTTCCCTTGCCACATCCTCACCTGGCTTCTGCCGTCTCATTTCTTAGATCTTAGCTTCACCTCACTAACTTTTGTTGGGTGCCTGCTGTCTTCCAAACACTGTAGAGTGTTTTGCACAGGTTTTCTTATTTAATCCTTGCAACAAACCCTGAGTCAAGTGGCCCTGTTACTCTCATAGAGGCTTTCCATGAATAAGTCAGTGACTTGTGGAGTCAGGGTCCAAACCCAGCCTCTGTGCACAGCCTCCCTACCCCTTCTCCTCCCTCTGCCCCACTAACCTCCCTCTCTGCTTCCCCTCCTCCCTGTCCCCCCACCTCCCTGCCCCCCAGCCCCTGGCAGAGGGTTCCCCATAACAGGTTAGAACTCCTGGTGGTTTAAATTCTGTCTTTCCCATCATGGTTGCTCAGTGCAGGCAGTCTATGTCCATCTTGTCTCCCTGCTTCTCCCCATCAGGATTCAGTCCTGCCCTGGCTGTGTGGAATGAGTGAATGAGCGAATGAATGAGCAGTGGTCAGCTGCTAACCTTGTGTCACTCTGTCCTGTGACAGAATCTAAACATCTGTTTCGTTCTGCTCACTGGGAGAACAGGCAAGGCCAGCAGGCAGAAGAGGCATCCACCTCTGTGCTGAGGTTAAGGAAGGATTTCTAGGAGGGAGCCACGAGGGAGGTGGGAGCAGGCAGCAGGAGGAAAGGCTGAGGAGGGAGCTGGGAACTCCTGGACCTCCAGAAACCTTGGGGCCAGAGAGCAGGTGACCTGTCATGAAGGGTCTTGAGCCGTGCCAGTTTGGAATTCATCTTGAGGATGGGGAGACCCTAGACGGGCAAGTGGATGCTATGGTGCATGTTTTGGAGGAACACTACCCAGGGTTCAGTCCAAGACTGGTTGAGGATGAGGGGATGAAGGCATGTGGGAGTGGTGGGAGCACTTGGGGCACAGATGGAAGGGTCCTGCCCCATCATGGTGCTCATTGCAAGTATTGTAATCTCTGCTATTTGCTGTCTGGCACTGAGCTGTCTTCCCCTCTGTCTGTAGGAAGGAGGGCCAGCAGTCTGTGGTCCCTATGTTGTTGGTTTTTTTAAGATTTTATTTATTTATTTGAAAGAAGGAGCATGAGCAGAGCAGTGGGAGGGGCAGAGGGAGGAGGATAAGCAAACTCCCCACTGAGCAGGACTCTGAGATCATGACCTGTGCTGAAGGCAGACACTTAACCAACTGAGCCACCCAGGTGCCCCTGTGGTCTCTGTTATACAGAGCTTCCTTTTAGGGTGACCCCACAACCATCCCTCTCTCAGGGGAAGGGCCTCTCTGCACCTGAAGTGGTTTCTGACACCTATAAACAGGGGTGTGAATTGGAATGACCCACGTACATTTTGAAAACTGATTCTGTTGCTTTCTGGTGGAATCCTTTCTCCTAACCCCTACCAGACTCAACTTTGAAGCCCCTTCCCTCCCAGCCACACAGCATAGACATAGGGGCCCCTGGGAGGGAGTAGTGTGGTCTATAGTGGGGTGATTTGGGGCGCTCAGAGGTCAGGCAAGGGACAACGCTGGAAAGAAGCAACACCCCAGTGAGCAATGACTTCAGACCCATTGTTGGGGCAGGAGTGATTCTAAACCTCACAGAGCCTACCAGAGACCCATCACAGGGACCAGGGTAGCCCCTCCAAGTGGGACACATCATTGCCTGAGTCTAAAGACAGGGAACCAGAGCCCAGAGATGGTGACTCAAACTGTCATGTGTTGTTTTTGTTGTTGTTTCTGATTACAACAGTTATCATACTTCAAGTGAAGAATATTTTTCCTATCAGCTTTAAATTTCATTTTAATATTTACGTATTTATTAGCATTTGAAATCCAGTCTCCTAGAGAATGGACTTCAGTTAATTTGATCGATGCTAATTATTTTTCTCTAATTTATCATTTAACTTTTTGGTATTTTTATCCTTTATCTTTTTAACTGGCTAAATAGTCAAATTTTTCTCTTATTATTAATTCTCAGCCCCCGTTTTCCAGGAGCAATCAATATGGATCTTCACTTATCGATGTGGTATGTGCATTTCCATGCCAGCTCTGCATAGGGGATGGACAATCTGAAGAATCACTCTCACAAAAGCAGAGCCAGTGAGCTCTGCAAGACGCAAGAAGGCACCTTAATTGTTATTTCAAGTGCTTTTGTCTTGTGAGATATAATAGGTCCACGGAAAAAGTCTGTAAAATACACATGTAACAGCCTAATAACTTATAAGTGAGCATCTAGAAACTTGCCTCCATGTCAAGGACCAATATGGCAGGACCTGAGTACATAGCAGGCACCTCCCCAATCACCGCACCCCTCCCAGAAAGGCTCTGCCAACTTCACTGGACACCACCTCCTTGTGTTCACTTAGACGTCTGTCACCTGGCATTCACCCCTAAGTATTTTAGCTTGGCTTTGTGTGGTTTTTGAACTTCTTATAATTGGAATTATAGAACATGATTGTTGTATGTCTGCTTTCCTTCATCCAACTTGATATCTGTAAAATTTATGCCTGTTGATTTATGTGTAGCTCGTTCACTTTCATTGCCGGATACTAAGCCATTGTAAGAATATGCCACAATGTATTTATCCATCTTACTGATGATTTGATTTGATGGTTTATAGTTTAAATGACTAAAGCTGTTGTGAACTTCTTTATGTGTGTGTACTGATGTGCTTTGGCGTGCATTTTGTCAGATCATGAGGAATATATCTGTTCAGATTTTCGCACGCTTTTTTACTGAGACACAATTGACGGGTGATTAGCAATCACTAATTTCCAGGCATACAACTGCACGCAGTGGTGATACAGGGCTGTTCCGCTCCACACAAAGCCCCTCCTGTCAGTCTGCATCTCCTCACTCCAGCCCCTACACCCCTGCTCATCTGCCTTCTGGGCTAGAGTTTAAGATTTCATATACCTAGAATCATAAACTATATATTCCTTTATGACTGCTTCTTGCATTTAGCATAATGCTTTGTTTTTATCCATTCATACATGTTGCTGAGCCCAATTCCACCAAAATTTGTTTATCCATCCACAAATTGAGGATATTACACTTTTTCCACTTGAAGTTATTATGAATAAAGCTGCTATTAAGATCCATATACAAGTCTTTTGTAAACATATTTTTTTGTTTTTTTTAAGATTTTATTTATTTCTTTGACAGACAGAGATCACAAGCAGGCAGAGAGACAGGCAGAGAGAGAGGGGAAAGCAGGCAGCCCTGCTGAGCAGAGAGCCCGATGCGGGGCTCGATCCCAGCACCCTGGGATCATGACCTGAGCTGAAAGCAGAGGCTTTAACCCACTGAGCCACCCAGGCACCTCTAAACATATGTTTTAATGTCTCTTGGGTATATAACTAGGAGTGGGATTGCTAGGTTCTACAGTAAGTTTGTATTTAACTTTATAAGAAACTGACAAACTCTTTTCCAGAGTGACTGTGCCACTGTGTGCTCCCCACGGCCTTGTATGACAGTTCCACACCCTCACCAGACCTTGGGGCTGTCCACAATCTTCCTTCCAATGTTGACCATGCTGGTGGGTCTGCAATGGTATCACACTGCCATTTTAATTTGCATTACTCTGGTGACTAATGATGTTGAACCTCCAACATTTCTTCTTTGGCAAAGTATCTGCTCCTAAGAGCTCATAAGAAGTTAATAAGTTATGGCTTTTTGTTTATCTTCTTTCGTAAAGTATCTTTCTAAATCTTTTTCTGATTTTTAACAATTGGGCTGTTTTCATGTACGAACTCTTTATACATTCCAGACACAAGTTCTTCACCAGGCACTTGTACAAATATTCTCCCCGTCTTGGACTTGCCTTTCAATCTGTTCATCAGTACCTTGTAAAAAACAAAAATTTTCCATTTTGTTGGAGTCTGATTTATTACTTTTTTCTTTATGAGTTTTGTGTCCTGTCTAGGGAACATTTGCTTAAACCAGGGTTACAAATATTTTCTTTTATGTCTTTTAAGAGTTTTACAGTTTTAGGCCTTACATGTAAGTGTCTGATCCACTTTGAGTTAATTTTTGTGTATGGTGTGATGTAACAGCCAAGGCTGTTATTGTTAAAGATGATGTCCAGCTGTTCCAGTATCATTCGCTGAAGACACTCACATTTCCCATTAAACTACCTCGACACTTTCATTGAAAATCAGTTGTTTGTAAAAATGCAGGTCTATTTCTACATTCCCAATGCTGTCCCATTGAGCTATATGTCTGTCCTATGCCAACACTATCTTGTATTTACTACTGTAGCCCTATAGTAAATTTTGAAATCTGGCAGAATAAGTCCTCCAAATTTGTTCTTTTTCAAAATCATTTTGACCACTCTAGATCCTTTGATCTTCCATATAAATTTTAAAATCACTTTATCAGTTTCTACCCCAAAATGTATATCAGACTTTTGATTGGGGTCATATTGAACCTATAGATTACTTTGGGTAGAAATGATTTGTTAGCAATATTAAATTTTCTAATCCATGAATGTGATTTGTCTCTACAGTTATGTCTTTATTAATTTCTCTGAATATTTTATAATTTTTCAGTATACAGGCCTTGTACACATTTTGCTAAATTTACCTGTAAGTATTTCATATATTTAATGCTTTTATAAATGCTACTTTAAATAATATTTTATTGTCCAATTATTTGTTAGTAGTATATGGAGGTACAATTGGTTACTTAAAATTGCCTTTTTATCCTACCACCTTGCTAAGTCCACTTATTAGTTCTAACAGCTAGTTTTTTTCTTTTTCTTTTTTTTTTTTTTGAGAAAGAATGAAAGACAGAGCGTGACAGGGGGAGGGGCAGAGGGAGAGAGAGAATCTCAAGTAGGCTCCACATTTAGTGCAGAGCCCAACAAGGGGCTCAACATAGGGCTCGATCCCATGACCCTGAGGTCATGACCTCAGCCAAAATCAAGAGTTGGTCAGTTAACCAACTGAACCACCCAGGTGCCCTTCTAACATCCATTTTTGTAGGTTCCTTAAGATTTTCCACATAGACAACATATCATAAGTAAGTAGAAACGGCACAATGTTTCCCTTCTCCCTTGCATGCCTTTTATCTCTTTTTCCTGCTAGGGTGCACCTGCTTTGCCCTCACGCAGAGCAGAGGTGGTAAGAGTAATATCCTTGCCTTGCCCCTGATCTCATGGGAAATCATTTGGTCCTTCAACCTTCAGTCTGATGTAAGCCGTAGGCTTTTGTTGATAACTTTTCCCCAGTTAAAATCTAGTTCTGTGTTCTGAGAGTTTGTGATGAATAGGTGATTAATTTTTTCAAATGTCTTTTTTGTTTTCATAATCTATTATCCTTTTTACACATAGTTGGATACACATATCCTTTTTACATATCATTTTATTGAAGATTTTTAGGCCTGTGTTCATTAGGAGTATTATTTATAGTTTTCATTCTTGTGATGTTTTTGTCTTGTTTTAGTGTCAGAGTGATGCTGACTTCATAAATGAGTTGGGAAATGCTCTCTCATTTCGTCTTTTCTGTAAAGGTTTTTATAAAATTGGTATTATTTCTTGCTTATTATTTCTTACTTAGGAAATCACTTCCTTAAGTGTTTGGTAGAATTCACTTGTGAAACCATTGTGAAAGTTTTCTTTCTGGGATGATTTTACCTATAAGTTCAAATACATTCAAAAAATTTGTAAACAGTTTTGGAGATATTTGGGTTAAAAAAATTTTTAATGAATGCTAATAGTTTGTGTCTTTCAAGGAATTTGTCCATTACATTTATGTTTTTAGATTTGTTGGCATAAAGTTGTCCACAATATAAGTGGTTAACTTATAAGTTGGTTTTTCTTTTCCAGTCTGTTAATGTGGTACATGACATTCCTTGAGTTTCAATATTAAACCAACCTTGCATTCCTGATATAAATCCCACTTAGTCCTTGTCAAGCACGTACCATCTTCTGCCTGTTATCAGGAGGAGAAACAAAGATTTCTGCCCTCTATATCTTGGTGTTAGAGCCACCAAACACACACACACACTCACACACACACACACACACACACACACACCACACCACAGTCAAGCACTGAAGGGAGCAAGCTTCTCACACTAGAAGTCATAGACCAAGATGAGCGTTGGTGGTGAGTGTTGGTCTCCCATGGCCAGTGGGTCCTTCCCAGTGGCTGATGCATGGCCATTAGCCTGCATGCACCCCTCTCGTGCTGCAGCGGAAAACTCCAGCCATCACCGCATGGACGGGCGTAGCAGTGGGCTTGGTCAGATGCCAAATGGTGTACACACTTCAGCAGAACAAAGGAGCACACACTGAATTTGAAAAGGAAAGATATTCCCACACAAGGTGATAAGCCCAACAGACTATGAGTTTTTGTTTATTTGTTTGTTTGTTTGTTTGTTTTCCTCTGGTTTAGTGACTTAAAATAACAATGCGTGAATCAAATCTGTTAATGTGAACTTGAATTTCTTTTAAAAAGTTCAATAAAGCTTAAAGAATAAAATGTTGAAAAATTTTAATTCCTTAGCATCTATAGGATCTGTAGTGAAATTCTTTATTTCATTGCTGATATTAGTAATTTGTGTGATTTTCTTGATCAACTTAACTAGAGGTTTATCAATATTTCTGGTCATTTCAAAAAAACTAGTGTTCAGTTTCATTATTTTCTTTTTGTTTGCTTTATATTTCATTGATTTCTCCTCTTTCATTAGTACCTTTTTTTCCTGCTTACTTTGTCTTTATTTTTTATTGTGTTATGTTTGTCACCATACAATACATTACATTGTCCTTAGTTTATTCTTTTTCTAGTTCTGATTTGAGACCTTTCTTCTTTTCTTATATAACCATTTAATGCTATAAATTTTCCTTTAAACATTGCTTAGTAGCTTAAAATAGCAAGTGAATTGAGCTTGAATTCATAAAAGAAATTTTCACTTTTTCTTTATACTCCCCCACAACTTTTTTAAGGTGCTACCTAATGGAAAATACTAAATGGGAGTCCTCAAACTTGAAGACTAGAGTTGGAAGGACAGATGGATGGTGGTTGGATAGATGGTTGAGGGATGTGGGATGGAGGAGAGATGGGGGATGGATAAATAGGTTGGATGGATGGATGGATAAAGTAAGGTACAAGAGACACCTTGAATGGACCAATGATGACAATGGCTCATGAGCCAGGGAACAGGATTAACTCAATTCTGCATCTGCTAAAAAAAAATTAAAAAAAAAAAGTTAGCTTCTTGCATTATGCTGAGGTAGTAAACAGCCTCAGATGAGCGTGGCTTACAACAAACAAAGTACCCTCATTCATATCACATGGTTGTTGGACAGCAGTGGTATGTCCTCTTCATTATGGGACCTCAAATAGGGAAACAGCCCCTTTGGGGATGAGGTGATGAGGTGTTTTTATGGAAAAGGGATAAAAGGCAATGGTGGACCTATCCTATGGCTGTTTAGAAGTAAAATTTTCACTTCCTCCCATATTACCAAAGCCACAGATCAGTTGCTTAAGGTCAGCTGCAGGGATGGAGGGGATGGATCTCAATTCTGTTACTAGAATGTTGGCCACAGCTTTACAACTCCAGCTGGGCTGTAGTGTTTTATCCCAACTCCAGGCCCTGAAGCCACCTTCCTTGCAGCTACAATTTCTTCTGGGCAGACCGATCCTTTGAGCCAGACTATTCTATCACAGGGCTTTTAAGTCTTCCTCTTTGTCCTTGACTCTATGGTCATTACTTGAGTTTTTCTGTCTCAATCCACTACAATCACACACCTTTCCTGAACTGAGGACCCTCTCCCTTATTAGTCGTTTTCTAATGCATTCCATTTGTCTCTTCACTCTCACTTCCTGTGGTGAGTCCCACACCGAGATTCCAGGCTTCGGCCATGCCAATCTTCTTGGCTGGCTGAGAAATGGGATGAAGAGGGAAACCAAATCTATAGTACACTCCAGTCCCCATTGCTGTCAGCAGTCCTTTACTCAAAGCCTGCCCCAGCAGGTGCCATTGGGTGTTTGTAGGGCCCAATTTTTGTTCAGACATCCATCCTCTTCCAAATAGCCCAGATGGCTCAGAGATAATGACCCTCCTGTTAGTTTGTGACCTCCTTGGGAACTTCCCAGGTGAAATCTGAAACAGGTCTCCAGACAGAAAGGGCAAGGAGAGACGGAAGAAAGAGGCAGTCTACTTTGGATTGGCAAATGGCAGGTTTAAGAAGCAGGGAAATTTACCCATTAGTCTTGTCTGGGGCAGCCACAATACAAGAAGATCTTCACATCTGCCTTCCAGAATCTTGAACGTTTACATAGTGGTCTTAATGGTGTTCAGTCATATATACAATCCAGATAATCTCAACACATTACTCTCTCAAGTCTGCTCTTTGGAACAGCTTCTGGGAGTGGGGAGATCAAGCAGAACAAACATTCCAAGGACAGATGAGAGAATGAAGAGGCTCAAATTACCCAAGTCCACTCACAGGTCAACAAGCTGTCAAGACCTCTTAGAGTCCTCCTCCAATACCTCCACCAGCTCTAGGGGTGGCCTATGATTAACCCGGTAACCAAAAGTAAGCCAGGAGGTAGCAAATGTTTTTTGTCAAGGGCCAGATGGTAAATATTTTAGGCTTTAAAGGCCATTTGGTCTCTGTTGTATACACTCAGCTGCAAGCAACCCATGTGTGAAGCCCACTGTGGGCGACCTCTCCCTAGAGGTCATGCCCCTTAGGGGTCCCTCCCGTCTCCACTGTGGGCTTTCCTAGACTGTCACTTCTTGGGGGCCAGTCAGATAAGCCAGTCAGCCTTGCCTGCCACTGCCACCAGCTGAGGGCCCCTTGGTCACTGCTGAGGGATGCAGAGCTGGCAGGAGGAGAGAAGCCAACCCCTGAGCTATTGGGTCCACACTGCATATCTTCAGGGACCCCTGGTCACCCAACCTCCTGAACTTGGATTGTGTGAGATGACACATTTCCTTCATGTTTCAGGCAGTTCAAGCTGGTCTCTGCTACTGTCCTGGCTGCTCTGAGCAGGACCTCACAGCAGCATCGAGCGTCCAGGTGGCTGGGCTCCAGCTTGCCACGCCTGCACACCCCAGGACCACTCCCAGGGCACTTCCAGCTTCATCTCTGAAGCTGTCCCATGTAACATCCACATCCTGTATGTGTGGTGCTGGCAACAGTCTCTGGGTGGGAAAACCTCGTTTCAGTGCTTGGAGGCAGCATGGAGTGGGAGACTTCCATGTGGAAGCTGAGCAGAAGATCACGGACCAGAAGCAGAAGGGTGATAATGCACGTCTAAGGTCCAGGTTGCCTCAGCCCCAGGTGCTCTCCTCAGGAGCAAGCATTGGCTTGGGCATGTCTGGTGCAGTTGCCCACTGGGGAGAATGTGGTCTCAGAGGACCAGGTTCCACTTGGCAGGGCCTGCTTACCTTGGCTTTGTAGGGTACAGCAGCTGATCTTGAAGTAACTGCAGTGGTGAATTTGACGTGTCACCGGGGCTGGGCGACTGGATACCTAGATATTTGGCTAAACGTGATTTCCGGGTGGGTCTGTGAGTGTTTCCAGATGAGGTCAGCACTTGAATCGGTTGGCTCAGTAAAGCAGCCTCATCCAACACTTTGCGGGTGTGCATAGAACCAGCAGTGAATGAAGGAAGCCTTCGTTCTGCTGGACTGCTAAGCGGGGGCAGGAGCACACAGCATTGCTTCTCTGGGTCTCCAACTTGTGGCTAGCAGACTGTGGGACTTCTTAGCCTCCATAGCTGCCCAAGCCAATTTCTGGAAATAAATCTCCTTCTTTCTCCATCTCTATATCCTATTGGTTCTGTTTCTCTGGGGGTCCCTCTCTAATACAATAACTGAATTTTCATGCACAGATAAACATCTTACAGTCTTTCCTCTGCAGTTATAGAAAAGCTGCTCAAATGGCTGGAAGGACAAACTGCAGGGCAGGACAGGTTCCAGCTCTGTCCCTGCAAGCTCTTGGGCTCTTCCCTCCTCTGGTCTTGGCTCCACCTCAGACTTGCTTTCCCCAAGACAGCTGCAACTGGGGTCAGTCCAGGAGAAGGAAAGAACCATGATTGCTCAATGGGGGCCAGGACCTTTCCCCTCGGTATCTGTAGCAGATGTCAGGAAAAACCTTCAGTGTGGCTCAGCTCTTGTCCCCAACAAGTCTGGCCAGAAGGCTGGCTTAGACCAGGCAAACCGTGGCCCATGGGCCAAATCTGGCCCACCACCTTGTGAGTCACCTAGGGCTGTCCTAACCAAATATACAAAGTAGGGGGCTTACAACATCAGAAATGGACTGACTCTCAGTTCTGATCCAAGAACAGAAGTCCAGGATTAAGAGCAGGTTTCCTCTGGGGGCTGTGAGGGACATCCACTCCAGACCTTAAGTCATCCTTTGGTGGTGCTGGCAACCCTTGATGTCCCTTGGCTTTTAGACCAGTCCTCCAATCTCTGCCTCCATCCTTGGATGGCATTCTCCTCTGTGGCTCCTCTTAAAAAGACACCAGTGGTTGGGTTTAGGGCCCATGCTGATCCTGTGTGTCTTCATTTTAAATTGGTTACATCTGTAAAGACCTGATCTCCAGACAAGACCACATTCACAGATTCCAAGTTAAAAAACAAAAGGCACAAGTTAATTCAGCACAGCCTTCTTTATTATAGTTTTGAAAAGAAAAGACAAGGCAAACCCCAGTGGTGCTGAGGCGATGCCTGCCCCCACTTCCCCACTCCCTGAGCCCCAACCCCATGGAGGCAGAATGCTACCTGGCCAGCAGTCACAGCTACTGGTCCTCTTTTTGGTTAGGTGATGTGAAACTGTTCAGGTCTATAAGCTTAAGAGCTCCATCTCTTCTGCTCTCTTCCCCTGGATGGGTGTCTGGTAATAACCTGGGCAAATGTGGGCGGCCCTGGTTCTGGCCACCTGGTCTGCACACAAGGCCACTCCTCCCATAGGGTGTCATCCACTCTCCCACCTGTTCCAGAACTGGCAGAGAACAGGGCATCACTTATTTTCCCTCAAAACTCAAACAGAAGTAGCCTAAATATCCATGAAGAAGACATTGAATAAGCTATGGAAACTTCACAGAGTAGAATTCTGTGGAGCCACTAAAAATATTGATGGGTCGGTTACAAAACATCCTGTGTCCTGTGGTTTCATCATAGAATGGTTCACACCACCGTGCATGCCAAGAGGAGGGAGTCTGCAGAGATCTGACACCATCAATGCGCACAAAGCTCTTAGGATGGAAACACCATTAGAAAGTGAGGTCTGCACTCCTCCCATGGACACTTTCCTTCTTCCAGGCAGGTAAAGGCGTGATCTTTCTCTGCAGCTCTAGCTCTCCAGCAATACATGTTTTCCCATGTGGCTTCCAGGGGTTCTATTTCAAAGGGAAATCAGCATCTTGTTTGGTGGTGACATGCTGGCCTAGGAACTGTCCCAGGTCCTTGCCTCTGGTCCACCTTAGCCACTTCTGACCAGCCCACCTAGCCCAGCTGGTACTGACCAGTCTCTTGCCCAGAGAGAGCACCCTTCCCCTCATGGGGAGCTTCTCCTGCACCCTCTGGCTATAGATGAAATACCCTCCATGGGGTAGGGCATCTGGGTTTCTGAACTGCTGCCCAAGGAGGTGGGAGTACCCTGCAATGTGGAGAGTTCATTTCACATGGGCAAACTGGCCCGGGGAAAGTCCCCCTCCAGCCTCCTTCTGTGGCTGTTCTGAGGTGTGGTTTCTCTATGCAAGCCTGAGAGGCAAAGAGAGGTCCTTGAGAACCCCGAGGCTCAGAATGTTAACTTGGCTTGGCTCCAACCCTCCCCGACTCCCTTTCTGCCCACCCCCACTGCTATCTGGGATTGAATCTTCCTTATGAAGTATTCACACTTAAGCCATGCCCCACACTCTGTTTTCTAGAGAATCCAGGAGTATAAGTTACATGTGCTGCATGAAAAAATGCCCCAAAACTCATGGCTTAAACAATTTCATTTGCTCATGATTCTGTGACTTAGTCATTTGGGCTGGGCTCAGCTGGGCAGGTTTTTTTTTT